>NC_045427.1:233194921-233284921 GCF_902635505.1 Sarcophilus harrisii
GTTCCAGCAATTGTAATGGAAATGGAATTCCCCTAAATACTCTCCTCAACCTAACTTCCCTATTACTATAAAGGACACCATCCTCCTTCCAGTTCCCCAGGCTTAAAACCAAGATGTTATTTTATACTCCTCACTCTCATCCCTCATATACAATCTCTTGCCAAGTCCCCTTAAATCTACCTTTGCAACATCTCTTTATTCACCCCCTTTTCTCATCTTAAATTGCCATCGCCTTGGGATAGACCTCCATCATCTCAGCCATCCATTATTATAATACCCTTTTGCTTGATTTCTCTTTCTCATGTTTCCTCCCACTCCAAACTATGCTCTAAGCAACTATTAAAAGTATTTTCCTGCAGTAACAGACTAACCATATCATTAACTGGGACCCCAACCCCACTTGATAGATTCCTCACTAGCTAGCTATATTCTTGTTGTCATACAATTGTTTTTTGGTTTTGTCCAATTCTTAGTGACCCCATTTAGTGTTTTCTTGGCAAAGATACTGGTGTGGTTTGCCATTTCCTTCTCCAGCTCATTTTACTGATGAAGAACTGAGTTTAACAGAGTTGAGTGACTAGCTAGGGTCACACAGCTAAAAAGTGTCTGAAGCTGCATTTGAATTCAGGAAGACAAGTGACTCCAGGCGCAGTACTATGGTACTACTTTGGTGTCCAAGCTAATTATAGAATCAAATATAAAATCCTTGTTTGGCCTTTAAAGTCTTTTACAACCTAGTCTCTTCCTTTATGCCTTGCTTCCCTCCATGGACCCAGATCCAATGACAATGGCCCCTTTTTGGTTCGCCCAAAATAATACGCAATCTCACAATTGGGGTTATTTTCACTGTCTCTACCCAATGCCTGGAATTCTCTCCCTCCTCATTAACCCGTCCCAGCTTCTTTGACTTCCTTCAAATTTCAGCTGCAGTCCTGTCTTCTACCTATGTCCCTTGCCCTCTTAATTTATTCCAGTTAATCCTGAATATATCTCATTTGTGTATAACTATAAATTGTCTCCCTCATTAGATGGTGAGCTTCCTTAGGGTAATATTTTTGATTATTTTTGATTTTCTTTGTATTTCAAGGCCTTACCACAGTGCTTGGTGATTTTGACTTGAAAAAAATCCTGGATTTAGAGTCAGATACACTGGGTTTAATCCCAACTAGGCTACTTCCTTCCTGTGAGACTTTGGGTAAGTAAACTTGATTGTGCTGGAGCCAGCTCTAACCTTGCATTGTTAAATTTTCAGAGTGAGCATTTTACACCTCAGAAATCCAAGATTCCTATAAATCAGAGTGTGGTTTATTGTTTTGTTGATTGTCTCATTTTAAGAAAGTGTTAATGAAGATTAAACTTAAAAATGTGTTCATGCATTCCCCAACCTATCTCCCCAGGCCAGTATTTACCAGCACACCCCTGAATTGTTCTGTAAACATTACCTAAACTCTGGGAGAGTGCAGTAAAAGGTCCAGGGAATGAAGTCATCACCAGATTGGATGCCTGGTAGTTGAAGCTAATAACAATAATAATATTTATTTAGATAATAAAAATGTCATTTATATTGCATTTTAAGTTTTGAAAAATGCTTTCTATCCATTATTTCATTGCATCCCCTGAAGGTAGATCACAATTTCTCTGGACCCATTTTCTTCTTTTGGGATTGAAACTCTAGAAACTCTAAAGGATCTTTAAGACCCGTCTGGGTCTTACCTTTGATTTGAGGGACTTTACAAAGAGTAGCATTTTCTTAGAGTAAAGCTCTGCTAAGTTCCTTCTCCTATAGTGTTTTGAATCTAAACTCCTTAAAAGAAAAATACAGGTCATACTTCAAAATGCTACACCACATCAAATCACAGGTCTAGAAAACTATAACAAATTATCCAAACAATGACAGAGAAAAAAATGAGAGGTATAAGCCTGGGGCAGTTGAATGTTTTCATGTAAGATTTCATGTAATGTTTTAAAAGAGATAGTTCATTGACTTAGGGATTTTAAAAAATCCATTCACTAAAAGCAGCAGCAGAGAAAGTTCTTTGTGGCATTTCAGGACCTTATTTAATTAATTTTAGAAAAAAATAATTCTCCAAATGTTATCAGCAACTTATATAAATGAATAATCAAAATATTCATTATTTCTAGGAAAAAAGTTTCAGTCATATAATTTTTGGTCTTGAAAGGGAGTGCAGAGATATATTTCAGTCCAATTCCCTCCCTACCTGACAGAAAAATGGGCTCAGTTTTTGCTTAAGGAGTTCCAGGGGAAGGAAGCTCACGATCTTACAAGACAATCTCTCTTTTTTTTTTTTTCTCCCACAGTTCCGATTATTAATAAATTCATGGAATCACAAGATTCAGTGCTCAAAAGAAGCTTAGAGATTGTCTAGACATCCTTTCATTATATAATTGGAGAAATTGAAATTCAAGAAAATTAAAAGGTTTATGCAAGATTTATAGATACATGAATCCAGTTCCTAACACTTCTCTCTTTCCTTGATATTTTTTAATCTACTGTATTAAAAATGAATTTCTCTATGATAAGATAGCCTAGCACAAATAAAATTCACCACTTTCTTGTTCCTGCCCCCAGCTGAAGGTAATCATGACTAAGGACTAAAGGTATTCTCAGATGTTTTACAAACTGTTATATATTAAATATCACCCCTTCAGTGAAAGCTGTCAAAACATTCTCATATAATGTTCCCCAGTAGAAAAATCTCACTGATGCCACATAACTCAGATTATACAAATAACTGTCAAAAGTCATTAAATCAGCTTGAGGTGGGGGCAGGGAAGGGAGAAAGAACCAACTGAGACTATCCTCAAGTGCTTTATCTTGCAAGTTCAAGACACTGTGTTCAGGTTGCAACAGGACAAGCTCCTCTGAAAAACAGTGAAGTCCCCCTCCCTCCCTCATGGTTTACTAGTGGGTATTTAAACAATCTAGAAATCTAGGGAGTTGAGGGAAAGATTTTTTAAGGTCTTTCCTGTCAGTGAGTGAACAATGACAGGGGGCACCAATATTGGTTGTAATGACTCTTGATGGAGAATTTAAGAAGGCCTGGTGGGAGGATAGAATCTAAATCATTAAAGGGAGCCCCCACATGGGTGACCTCCTAGATACATCAAAATTCAAGTATTTTACTTTTGAAGGCAATTATGATGTAATTATCAAGCACTCTATTCAGCTCTAAAAGACAGACAATATCTCTCTGTTTGAACTGTCTGGAACAATGGCTGGTATTGGTTAGCCCTTTTTAAAGTTGTTAATATTTTACATATATTGTCTTGATAGTACCAATCAAGTATTGTAGGTATAGTTATCCTCCTTTTACAGGTTTGGAAACTGAGTCTCAGAAAGATTAAATGACATACTCAGGATCACACAATACAACAATCCTGCCAAAAAAAGCAACATAAATATTATTTCCATTTTTTTTTTCAGATAAGGACACTGAGTGATTTCTATAGTCACACAGTTAATAACTATCAGAAGCAGGATTTTAACCCTGATCTTCCTGACCTCAAAGCTAGCACACTACCCAGAGTGACACATTGCCATGTTAAATTCAAGTCTAGAGTGCCAGCTGGCCAACTGAGATATAGTTTGATGGTAAGAGTGCCCAAAGATAAAGGTTTTTAGCCTAACAGTAAGGAGACCTGTAGACTCCATTTTCTCTTCTTTACTGCAAATCATTTGCAAAACATTCTACAAATAAATCAAAAGTAGGATCATGCTTGTTAAGTGATTGATCACAGAAATCACACTGGATTTTTAGCATAAGACGTGGGTTTAGTTCTCAGGGGTCCTCAAACTTTTTAAATAGGGGGCCAGTTGACTGTCCCTCAGACTGTTGGAGGGCAGGATTATAGTAAAAACAAAAACTTTGCTTTGTGGGCCTTTAAATAAAGAAACTTCATAGCTCTGGGTGAGGGGGATAATCGTCCTCAGCTGCCACATCTGGCCCAAGGGCAGTAGTTTGAGGACCCCTGAGTTAGGGTTTAGTTCTGATGTTTATCAGTAATGTGATGTTGGTTAACTCACTATCCTTCTATAACTTCAGTTTCCTCATCTCTAAAATGGGAATAATATTAAATTAATACTTCATATCTCACTGGGTTTTTGTAAGGAAAGTATTACATAGGAGCTTCATCCTTAGAAAATGTGAGAATGCTTGCCAGCTGCCAGCCTTTGGAGAAGAGTAAGAAAAAGTACTTCTGGGAAGGTCTTAAAAGGACCCTGTTCCTTGGTTCAGAACATGTGGAGATATACTGTAACTGGTTTGAGTCATCTAAACACTTGGTGAAGAAATGAACTTTTCATTGGCTGGAGTTCATTTAAAAAGCATACTAACCAATCAAAAAAATCCATTGGTCCTAGGAAAAGTCATTATACTGTTATTATTTAGTTATAGTCAGTATTTTAAATATTTTTTTGTATAGGCAGATTAGTTGAATAAAAGTATTAGGAAGGTTATTCAATCTCTGTCAACTCAAAATGGAGAAGTCCATCTCCATTTGCATACAGGACAAAGGGCATAATATAGACTTCTAGGCCATCGTGGTTTTTATTTCTTCTATTGTCTCTTTTCATTCTAAGTAGTTTGGAGATTATAAATAATTGGGCTGGTGACATCTAGTTTAGTCTATGATAATCTTTTTTTTTTAAATTAAAACTCTTTATTTTCAAAATATATACCTGAATAATTTTACAAAACTTGGTATTCTAATTTTTTCCCTCATTTCCCCCCACCCCTTCCTCTAGATGGCAAGTGATCCAATATATGTTAAACATGTGCATTTCTTTTACATATATTTCCACAAATATCACTCTGCACAAAAAAATCAGATCAAAAAGAAAAAAATGAGAAAGAAAACAAAATGCAAGCAAACAACAACAAAAAAGAGTGAAAATACTGTGTTGTGGGCCACATTCAGTTACCACTGTTCTCTCTCTAGGTGCAGATGGCTTCCTTCATCTATGATATTGGTCAAGTTCTCCATGATATTTTAAGGTTTATACAAGTAATGTGGGGGAATTCTAGCCACCAACTCATCTCCTTCAGCATTCACTAGATACTAATTTTTTATTTATTTTATTTTATTTTTGATTTTAATAGCTTTTTATTTACAAGTTATATGCATGGGTAATTTTACAGCATTGACAATTGCCAAACCTTTTGTTCCAATTTTTCCCTTCCTTCCCTCCACTCCCTCCCCTAGGATGACCAATACATGTTAAATATCTAATTTTTAAAAAATAAGCTGCAGTGATATGATGCACTCTTCCCAATGTTTCCTTGTATAGGGAAATGCTTTTTTCATAGTTTGACTATTCTGCCAATTAAAAGGGACAAAAAGAAAATAAAATGTCAGACTTGCATATTGGGAGGAGAAAAAGTACAAAAACCACCATTAGAGACAAGGCACTTTCTCAGAGTAAAGATAAACTCGGTTTCCTGTAGAACTTTGGAATTAAAAGCCAAGGATACTGACTTCTAGAACTATTTTGAGATTATTAGACAAATGCACATTGCCTAGTTATTGCTTAGATAGCAAAAAATGAGAATTTGGTCAGTAAGCATGAGTTAGAAGTGGTGGTTCTCAGTGAAGTGACCCTGCTTTGGGGATATAGTAAGTAGAAGAAAAATTTTATCTTCCTATTTCTATCTGTCTAGAAAAGCTGACTTTACTGTTACTTTACTATCTGCTACCTATCAATTTCCACATATCTCAGTGGCCAGAAGTGGTAAAGCTCTGAAGTCTCAGACTGTTTCTGCACTTTTAGAATGAGTACAACATGACCACAGTAGCAAAGAGAAGAAGCCCATTTTAGCAATAAAGTTTTCCCTCCATAAAGCAACTCATTTTAGCAGCACAACCACCTATCCAACACCAGTTTATGTTTATCAATGACTTTTTTTTTTATATGGATGAATACTGAGGGGGAAAAAAAGACATTGAGTCCTATATGTTCAGATTTGTGACTTTCTCTGGACATGTGTTTCCTATATCTGTACCTCTCAGTTTATATCAATTTTCCCTCTGGAATACTGGTAAGAAAATGTGCCCATCAACAGTTTTATGAGTGGAATGCCAAACTCTCGTAGTTTTTGCTTTGCTTTCTATTTAATAAATATTTTGAATAAGAGTTAAAGAAGTCAACTGGCTGATTTGTCAAGGGAGAAGATACCGGCGGGGGCTCAGGAGCTTTAGGGTGGAATAGTGGCCATATAGCAGTTGCTCTTGGAATGCTGAGAGAATTAGTTGTGTACCAGTTACCATCCTGCTTGTGAAACCATTGCATCTTTCTTGGTACAGAACCAAACTAGAAAGTGAAGACAGTGGTAGGGCACCACCATACTGGCAGAATCCTTGCATAAATTCTAATTCTTTAAGGATGAGCCTTCTCTAGTTTCTGATAGCAATGACTTGGCTCTAAATGGCCATTACAAACCCTTCTATTTCAACTAACTGTCATTTAAAAAAAAACTCCTCCTTGCTAACACATTGTTGTATGGACATATATGGATAATGCCCACGGAGAGATTTTTTTAAAAACACCATTCTTGGATCTATGTTGTTTTATAGATTCATTGGGAGGAATTTTTGGTATTGGCAAATTCAAGGGCATATAAGTGTTATGAGTCTTCATTCTTGCTCAGTGAATTGGTTGCCTATTTTAGAAGGATTTCTGTAATTCTAAAAAAAGAAAAACCTTGTTTGTCATATCTACTAATCTCCTTTCTTTTTAGTGTCTATAATTTGATATTCTCATCTTGATCTCTTTTTTAAAAATAAAGTTCATATAGAAATAGTCTTGAGTGTCCCATTAGAATTCTTTTATATTCAATGTTTTATAGACTATTATTTTTATATACTAGTTGCTTTTTAAGATAGTAAAAAAGCCTGAAACAAACAGCTACAAATGGATTTCTCTGGCTTCTTTTTAACCCCTTAAAAAAACCCACAAAAAAAAAAAAAAAAAAAAAAAAAAACAGAATAAAGCATGGTTCAACTAGAGAAACCCCTCAGTCTAAAATACAGTTTTATTTCCACCAGGTCCAATGTGAGAATATTCATTGTAGTGAGAACCCTCCCCCCAAGTCACAAAAATTTGAGTCTCCCTTTTATCCTTCCAATTTCTGCCTTGGGTTTCTCTTCGATGTATGATGTGATACGATTTCTTTGGTCACAGTTTATGCCCCGAGTCATTTGGGTCAAATTTAGCTTCTCTCATCTGGGTCTTTGACGTTTGAGGCAACTTAATCTAGGTCAGTAAGTACCTGCTGTTGGAAAGAATTCTTTTGAATGTGGTTTTTGATGTCAGGGTGACCTTAAGTGGTATGTTTAGGTCAAAGGTCACCAAACAGTGTGAAAACAGACAATTCCTCACACAGTCCAGTATTTGTCAGAAGTCGTTTTTAAGACTTGTCTGTCTCCACAAGCCATTCCTCTTCTCCAGAGTGGTTCACAGCTTGCAGCTTGCATTTCCCATGCCTCACTGCATTCAAGAGGTTTCTTACTAGAGTAACAGAAATTGCTGATTTTTAATCCCTATTTCTCTAAACCAAAGGCAGCCTGCAAAAACATGCATTCTGTGGAGTCAACTGTATGTATAGGTAGGAAACCTAAAGTTTTGCATATATGTTATTAAGTACAACTGCAATTAATTGATGATGACCCATCTATATTTATATTTATATACTCACTTCAAAATTTGCACCTTTAACATTTCACAGGATCATGTGTTTAGGAGAAACAAAAAGGGTTGCTAAATGAAAGAAAAAAAAAAACAATTATTTAACCTCTACAGACTTTTTTTGGCCCATCAGCCCTTTTCCCATCACTCTCTTCCCTCCAATGGCTCCCACTTATACTTGCTCAGAGGAGTAGAGATGGAATGAACTTTAGTTCAAAACTTACACCTCTTTGATGCATTCATCTTGTGAGGTTTAATTAATTGGGTATGTTTTCAGAAAAAGATTATTTAATGTCTATCATGCACCAGGCATTGTGTTAGGTGCTGACCATATAGAGATTAAAATGGCACAATCTCTTCCCTCAATGAGTTCTATTCGCTGGAGGGCAGATGGGGAATAGAGATGTCTTTAGGTGACTATTAACACAATATAGGCATCAGGATGTGTGCTGGTAAATGTTTTAACAACTGGCTCTCAAGGGGGAACAATTGTACACAGACACAATCTTAAATTTGATCTTAATTATTTACATTTTCCCATCCCTTTTTTAAGTCTAGAAAACTAACAAAACAATAAATTTAAAGCATTTGCTGATTTCTACCATGTAAATACTCAAACTGAAAATTTTCACACTCACTCAGTCTCAGATAGCAGCTGGCTCTAGGATACCCCTGATTGTAATTTCAAAAAGACAAAAAACAAAAAACAGAAGCAACCTAAATGTTTGATAAAAGGAAAATGGTTAAGTCAGTTTAGGCATATGAATTATGTCATAATATGATGTCATTACAACCAATAAACAGAAGGAATTCAAAGAAATCTTGAAAGACTTTTACAAAATAATTTAAAACATAAAAAAGAATAGAAAGACGAGCATATGATAACTACTATCGTAAGAGGAAAAAGGAAATTAAAAGGAAAGGAAAAAAATTCTGATGGAGACTTAAACAGAGACTGAAACAGTGTTATACTACTTTATTGGACTGAAATCAATTAATTTAATGGGAAATAGTTCTTGAGCAAGAGTTGTTGATATGGATATTCAACGTTATAATAAAACATTTAATGCAACATTTACTTTAATATAATGACATTTAATACAATGATACACCAATGATATACATGATCAACCAATTATGATACAATGATAAATCAAGATAGGAACTAGTTGGGACAAAAGAGAGACGCAGACAAAATGTTCTAAAAATATTTGAAGAGATACTTCCAGACAGCAAGCTCAGAGAGAGCAGGAATAATATCAATACATCCAAACTTTGGACTCTTCTGTACTTATCCATTATACTGCTTTGTATAAATATTTATTGGACTAAATTTGAATTGCATTGTATCCAAGAAGTTTAGATCAATCATGGATTGATAATGATAAATTTTAGAGTTGGCAGGGACTTAGAGGTCATTTGGTCTCATTTTACAGTTGAGGAAATTGAGAGTCAAAGAGGTTGAGTTACTTGTCCAAAGTTACAAAGGTAGTAAGTGCCAGAGTACAGGATTCAAAAGCAGGTCATTTGACTCCCTAATACAGTGTTCTCTCTACCACACTACAATGCCCTTGTGATTTCTATGTAGATAGAGTAACTTGTTTGTATATTAATTTTGTTTTTCACAAGTGAGCAAAGCAAAAGATGACTCTATACATTGAAATGGGTCTTCAGTCACTTCTGGTATTCTTTCAGTGGGTGTTATTACAGTTTGTTTGTTTGATTGTTTTTTAAATAATATTTTTTTTCCCAATTACATGTAAAAACCTATTTTAACATTTTTTTAAATTTTGAGTTCCAAATTCTTTACCTCCTTCTTTCTCTTTCCCCTCCCTGAAACAATAATCAATTTAATATGTTATATACATACAATCATGAAAAACATATTTCCATATTTTTTGGTAGGCAATTGGGGCTAAGGACCTTGCTCAGGGTCACATAGCTAGGAAGTGTTATATGCCTGAGGCTGGATTTGAACTCAGGTTCTCCTGACTTTAGGGCAGGTACTTTATAACATTGGACTCCATCTGGAGGTAGATAGCATTTTTCATCATGGGCCCTTTGGAATTGTCTTAGATCATTATACTAATGAGAACAACTAAGTGATTTATACTTGATAATGATTCAATATTGCTATTATTGTGTACAGTGTTCTCCTGATTCTAATCACTTCATGTTGCAGTGATTCATTCAAGTCTTTCCAGGTTTCTAAAATCATCCTGCTCATTATTTCTTAATAGCACAATAGTATTCTATTAAATCATATACCACAACTTGTTTGATCATTCCCCATTTGATGGGCATCCCCTCAATTTCCAATTCTTTACCACCATGAATAGAGGTACTATAAATATTTTTGTTCAAGTAGATCCTCCCTCCCTTTTAAAAATTTCTTTGGAATATATACCTAAAAATGGTATTACTCATTCAAAGGGTATCCACAATTTTATCTCCTTTTGAGCATAGTTCTAAATAGTTCTCCCCAATGGTTGGATTAGTTCACAACTAATTAGAAGAGCAAGGGAGAGTTTACTTCTCAGTAAATTTTGGAGAACGGAGGAATTTATTACCAAAGAAGAACTAGAGAACATTATGAAATGCAAAATGGATTAGTTCACAACTCCACCAACAATTCATTAGTATCCCAATTCCCTCTTACCTCCTCCAACACTTAAAATTTTCCTTTTCTATTCCATTTGTCAATCTGATAACTATGGAGTGATAGCTCCAGTTGTTTTAATCTGCATTTCTCTAATCAATAGTGATTTAGAGCATTTTTCATATGATTGTAGATGGCTTTGATTTCTCCCTTTGAAAGCTGTTCATATCCTTTGTACAGTTATCAAATGAGGAATGACTAGTATTTTTTTATAATTGTTTTTGCTTTAATTTTATTGATTTTTTTTGTAATATGGTTAATAACGTTTTACATTATTTCACACATATAACTGATATTGTATTGCTTGATTTCTCAATGGGTAAAGAAAGGGTTTTGAAAATAAATATTAAAAATAAATAACAAATTAAAAAAGAATATATGGTTAATTATATGTTGCTAACAGACAAAAAAGGTAGTTATTTATATCTATTTTAAATTCATGGACCCAGATTAGGCCTTTAATCTAATCCAACTTGCTCATTATACCAGTGACAAATTATAAACCCAGAAAGATAAATTGATTTATGACTAGTATTCTTATAAATTTAATTCAGTTCATCATATATCTGAGAAAAGAAGACTTTGTCAGAAATACGTGCTGTGAAAAAAAAATTCTCCAGTTTTCTGCTTTACTTTTAATTTTTCATTGCATTGATTTTGTGTGTGCAAAATTTTTTAAACTTAATATAATTAAAGCTATCCATTTTATCTCACATCATGCTCTCTATCTCTTGTTTGGTTATAAATTCTTTCCTTATCCTTGGATTTCACAGGTAAACTATTCCTTGCTACCCTTATTTGTTTATGGTTTTATCTTTTATGTCCAAATATGTGCCCATTTTAGACTTTATTTTAGTAAACAGTGTAAGATGTTGGTCTTGACTTATTTTCTGTCATACTGTTTTCCAGTTTTCCCAATAGTTTTTGTCAAATAATGTGTTTTTGTCCCAAAAGATAGGCTCTTTGGATTTGTCAGACACTAGAATACTATGGTCATTTACTACTATATATTGTGTATCTAATCTTTTCCAGTGATCCACTACTCTATGTCTTAGGCAGTACCAGATTGTTTTGATGTTTACTGACCTATAATTCTGTATTAATATAGAAACAGATTTTACTGTTGTTCAATCAGTCTTGAATGTCTCCTTGTGAACCCATCTGGGGTTTTCTTGGCAGAAATACTGCAGTGGTTTGCCATTTCCTTCTCTAGCTCATTTTATAGATGAGAAAACTGAAGCTAACAGGGTTAAATGACCTGCCCAGACTCAACTAGCTGTTAATTTCTGAAACCAGATTTGAAGTAAGAAAGATAAGTGAGTGTTCCTTACTCTAAGCCTAGTTCTCAGAATTCTGAGGACATGAATTCCGCAGAACCAAGGAATAACTTATGAGATAATTGAGGCTGAATAAATGATATTCAGTGAACAAATATTTATTGAATTCCTGCTGTAGCCTCCTATCAGAGGCATAGTCACATAATCTCAGAATCTCAGAGTTAGAAGGGACTTTGGATAGATACCTAAGTAAAGAAGAAGACAAATAATATAGCACTTTAAGGTTTACAAAATGACGCACTAACTTATCTCCTTGTGAGATAGCCATTGATTAGCATTTATTAAGGAACTTCGGGCACAGTATTATATCTCTTATTTGTTGATTGGTTATTTGTTTTTCATTCTTTGAAGAGGATCATGTTTTCAGGGAGTCATGACTTGCAAATGAATTGGATTTAAAGGAGAGAGGGCTGTGCAAATCACTAGGCTCACCTTCTCCTCTGGAGCCCTCTGGGTCCAGTGGCTAGATAGAGATCCGGAAGAGTGGAGATAATCCAGGATAAACTGGAAACCGTGATCTTTTAAAATTGAAGTCTTTTCCAGGTCTCAGTTTGACTGAAGCAATGTCCATTCAGTGATTTCTAGGTAAGAAATGAGGCAAAGAATGGTTTTTTCACTTCGTCAAAAAAAAAAAAAAAAGAAAAAAGAAAAAAGAAAAAAGAAAAAAGAAATCAATCTAGAAAGGGAAAACTCTAAGAATTTTTTTGGCCAAAACAGAAACAATTGCTATTTATATTCACCCTGAGCCATCAGAATCCAAACAATGACCAAGTGAGGTTTGGGCTGAGACCTATTATTGGCCAATTAATAAGAACCCGAGTGATTTGTGATTAAGGCATGGTCCTTCCAAAAGAAATATAGCCCACAGATATCTTGTGAGGTTTCGTTATCCAAATTTATGTTTCTTTGTTCAGAGCATCTGCAGGTGAGAGTATGATTCCCTCTGAGTTTTGCAAGCTCACTCAGTCCTGGAATTCACATATTGGAAGTATCATCCACCTTCTTCAGAGGGAGAGAAAGAAGGAAGAGAAAAAAAAAAGGAAGGAAGGAATAAGAAATGAAGGAAAAAAGAAAGAAGGGAAGGAAAGAAGCTCTAGGAAACAATAGTTGAAGGAATACAAAAAAAAAGGAGCCTGCAGGTTTATGGGGGAGATAACATGCAAGCAATTTTGTACAAACAAGATATAGGCAGGATAAATTAAGGCTAGTATCAGAAAGAAAGCACTAAGGTTAGGTGCAAAGAAAGGCTGTTGCAAAGGGTGAAACTTAAGGAAGCCAAGGGCTCCAGGGCTGAAAGAAACTGAGTTTGGGAAAGATTAAGTAACTTGCTTAGGGTTATAATTAATAAGGTGTCTGAGATTCATTAAATCCAGTCATAGCATTCTGTATATCTATTGCACCACCTAGCTGCCTCTATAGTCTCACAATAATATTCCAAGCAAATGGTTATCAGGCCTTGAAAATCTCCACTGATACCTCCATAAGAAAGTAATCCTCTACACATAACCTCTTAAACAGAATAGAAATTCCTCTTTGGCTTTTAAAACCCTCCCAACCTTGCTTCCAACTTACCCTTCTAGGCTTATTATAAATTGTACCTTCTCTTACTGTTATCCAACAAAACTAGCCATCTCTCTATTCCTCACACATAAGATCTTATGTTTGATCTACCTTTGGCACTGATCATTTTCTGAATCTGAAAAAGAATTCACTTATTTCTTACCACGGCTTTGTAAAGTCCCCCTCCTCCTTTAAGATTCAGCTCAAGTACTGCCTTTCCTCATCCTACTAGTAGCCTTCCTTCCAAGTAGTCTTCTACTTAACTTATTAACTTAATCTACTATTAACTTATTAACTTATAATAAATATATATATTTATTCTGCATATCCTCCTTGTCTACCTACTATTAAATTCTTTCAAGGTCAGGACCTTTTGTCTTCATATCCCCAACTCCTGGTACAGGCCCATGTTGTTAAGTATATTTCTCTCCAAGTTGCACTCTAGGCTTTCTCTAATGTGCCCCAGAAACTCTTCATCTTCACAAGTCTTTCAATTTTTTTCTGAAATTGGCCTTTTCATTGTTTCTTTTAAACAGTAGTATGGAAGCTCACTCAGTCCTGGAATTCACATATTGTGTGTCCTCCACCCAAGCTGCATCTCTCTCTAATGGGAAAGTTCCAGAGCTTCCTGCTCTAACCATTTTTTCATTTCTTTTCAACCTACACTCCCTGCTTCATTTCCCTACTCATCCCCTTCCCATACTTTAAAGCTTCTTTTTGTGTGTTGTCTTTTCCATTAGACTGTAAATTCCTTATACTATTGTGCTCTAAGAAATGATATGAGAGGATTTCAAAAAATCCTGGAAAGAGTTACATAAACTGATGCAAACTGAAGTAAGAAGAACTGGGAGAACATTGTTCATAATAACAATAAGATTGTATGATGAGCAGCTACGATTGATACTCTTAGTTAGCTCTTCTCAGAAATAAAATGATCCAAGATAATTCCAAAAAACTCATGATAAAAAATACTGTCCACATCAAGGGAAAGAACAGATAAGGATCAATGCAGATTCATGTTCTTTGCGTGTGTGATGAGGGGGGAACGTGTATGATATAATTTTTTCCTTTTTTTTTTCCTGTTTCTTTTACATCATGACTAATGTAGAAATATATTTCATATGATTGCATATGTATAACTTATAACAGATTGCTTGCCTTCCTAGAGTGGGAGAAGGGGAAAGAGGGAAGGAGAAAAATTTAAAAATCAAAATCTTATATAAAATGAAGGTTGAAAATTGACTTTACATATAATTGGAAAAAAGAAAATACTATTTACATTTTTTATAAATATATAAGAATATAAGCTCCTTGAGGATGGGGAGTAAGTATTTTTCTTTGTGCTTGCATTTGTATTCCCAGCATAGTAGATGCTTAATACACGGGGTGGGAGTGGGGGTGTTGAAGAAAAAATGAATAAGTGAATGGTTTTTAGTTATCTCAACATTTTGGTTGGTCTCGTCTTGATGATCTTCTCCAAGTCTAACCCAGAAGTATACTTAAATGAAAATTATTTCACTTGATTTGAACACTGAGTCTCAATTAATGAAGGCATAGATCAATTTATTTGAAGTAAATAAGTTCTGGCTCACCTTATAGTCAAAAAAGGCTACACCAGGGTTCTAGAATCTCATGATATATTTTGGCTATGTCTCTTCTCTGATGCTGTCAGTTTGAGTCTCTATTTTTTGTGTTCTTCCAATAGTAAGATCCAGCTGCATCTTGCACAGCACCACTATTGATGTCTCGACATCATGAGGCTGTCCACCATCAATGTTTTAGTCTACAGGCTGAATTGTTCCAAGGATCTCCTTAATGGCTCCAAAGAGATCTTTTGCCAGAGATTGGTGCCACAGTTGTTGAATAGTATTGTTATTCTCAACAAGAATGATGTTTTTGTTTTTGTTTTTGTAGCAGCTCTTTTTGTGTTGGCAAGGAATTAGAAATTATGGGGATGTTCATTAATTGGGGAATTGGCTGAATAAATTGTAGTATTATGAATGCGATAGAACACTATTGTTCTATAAGAAATAATGAACAGGTCAATTTCAGAAAACCTGGAAAGACTTATATGAATTGATGTTGAGTGAAGTGAGCAGAACCAGGAAAATATAGTACACAGTAACAGCAAAATTGTATGATAATTAAGTATGATAAGCTTAGCTCTTCTCAGCAATACAGTAATCCAAGATAATTCCAATAGACTTGTATTGGAAAATGCCATCTACATCCAGAGAAAGAACTATGGAGACAGTTCAAAGCTGTGTATTTTTATTTTGTTGTTGTTTTTTTTCTTCCTCACAGTTTTTCTCTTTAGGTCTGATTTTTTTTTACATCACGGCTAATATGGAAATATGTTTTAAAAGATTATAACTGTATAGCCTATATCATATTGCTTCATTTTAATTCCCACTGGCCTGGGGTCCCCAGAGTCACTCTTTTTTTTTTTTTTAATTTAATAGCCTTTTATTTACAGGATATATGCATGGGTAACTTTACAGCATTAACAATTGCCAAACCTCTTGTTCCAATTTTTCACCTCTTACCCCCCACCCCCTCCCCGAGATGGCAGGATGACCAGTAGATGTTAAGTACATTAAAATATAAATTAGATACACAATAAGTATACATGACCAAAACGTTATTTTGCTGTACAAAAAGAATCAGACTCCCCAGAGTCACTCTTAAAGGTCACTCTGCTGTATGGGGCATTGATGTTGCATAGGCAGAAAACTCCAGTCTGAACTCCAAATCCTGGATTTCTGTGGATGATTTTCATGACCTCCAAATTAATCTCTAATAGTCTGTTTAGAGTTCAAAGTCCTTCATAACGCAATCCCTTACCCCTTTTCAGTATTCTTACACCTTAATTTCTATTCTTCAGTCCTTTTCTTCTTTTTGTATCCTAAGCACTTAGCAAAGTGTCTGGCATATAGTAGACACAATAAATGCTACTATCTAATATTCTTTCCCTAAAAATTGAAATAGAGAAACACAAAGGCAAGAGCCTATTATAGGACCATATAACTGCAAGCCTTCTCCCTAATAGAATTATTTCTCAATAGGTGCCATGAGTAAGAGAAATACAGTACCAAACAGAACAACTGAAGGACTGAGGCAAGAGAGCCATATTGGAAGCCAAGTAAAGATTTTTTAATGCCTTCACAGCATCACAAGGTTAGCAGACCAAAACCAGTTACAGAATGTCTCTCCATAGTCTCCAAAGAATTTCCTCTCTGTTTTATCCCAACTATCCTGAAAGAAAGCTTTTCTGCTTCTCCACTAGGAGAAATATCATCCAGGACATTCTGCAATGTGGAGCTTGCAGTCCTCTAGACTTTCAAGACATTTCTCATATAAACTGTTGGGTAGTTGTATTTCCCATATACTATAATGCTATAGTTGCTTTTCGAACTTGCATGTAGAACTTTACATTTTATGTGTGGACATGACCAAATAGCTCATCATCTAGCTCCCAACCTTGTGGTGATACACTCCTCTGATACTTAGGGAAACTAGACCTTGGACAGCGGTATGGTCTGCTGTTGGATTGGTAGAACTAGCAAAAATTTATACTCTGTCAGGAAAGTCTTTGAGAATATTTTGTTGTTGCTATTCAGTCATTTCAGTCACATCTTATCCTTTGTGACTCCATTTGGGGTTTTCTTGGCAAAGATACTGGAATAGTTTTGCCATTTCCTTCTCCAGCTCATTTCATGAATGGGAAAACTAAGGCAATCAGGGTTAAGTAATATAGTGTCAGAGGCCAGCTTTGAACTTAGGAAGATGAGTCTTCCTGCACTCTTGTGTACTATGGCACCACCTAACTGCCCTTCTTTGAAGACCTGGAATTGTCCTAGGGTCCAGAATTGCAGGATCCTGGATTTAGAACTAAAAGACACTTAAATGTAATTTGCTGGACATTCTCACTTTATGAATGAGGAAATCAAAATTCAGCAAGATTTAGTGACTTATTCAAATTATAAGTGACAAAATTGGGATTTAAATGACTTTGACACTCATTGCTCCTTCTACCACATCATGATGACTCCATTTCCCAGTAAAGTATCAGAACAGGATTTACTTGGTGCTTTCTGTTGGTATCTTGCTTTTGTCCTTGTTAATTTAATCTAATTATGCTTGTCTATGTTAACCAATATGATAGCAATTTCACCAAGCTTTGTGTCATCTGTAGATCTGCTGAGGATGCTATCCATGCCTTTATATGTCATTGATAAAAAATATTTGATAGTGTGTGAACAAAGACTGCTGCCCGAATGAACATTTATCACTAAGCCCTGGGGTGGGTCATTTAATCAAGTAAGACAATAATTATACTATTATCTAATCTACATCACTCCATCTGGTCCTCAAAAATCAGACAAGGAAAAATCAGAAGTACTCTTTACCTTCAAGAAATTCACAATCTAGTTGTAAAGATATATACTATATAGAGTTAATAGCATTCAAGAAAAATGCAAAGGCAGTCTATTATTTATTACAAAAAAGAGATAGGGCAGCTCAGAAGAAAGAGAGTTAACTTTTGGCTACAATGGGGAAGTTTCAAGTAATAGTCTGGGATGGGTAAGACTGGAAATAGAAGGATATACACTTTAGGAGAAGGGAAGGGCACATTCTAGAGAGAGCAAAACATTGAATTGGAATAAAATATTTGAGTTGCAAATTGGTTTTATTTGTCTTTACCATGTCATCACTTCTCTCCTCCCCCAGTGCTGAATGTTATGAAATGTTAATTAGCTCCTATCACAACCTGGGAAACAAAGCTATTTGATCTTTCCTTGTCAGGGGTGTGCATATATATATATATCCCATTATACTATACTGTAAGTATTAATGTGCCAGATTGAATTTGCACTATTGTGTAACAGTCTCCAATGAATTGATACTGAGCATTCTTTTTTTTTCCTAACACATGCTTTTAAAAATTTTGAATTCTAAATTCTGTCCTTCCTTCTCTTTTCTTCCCTTTCATTGAGAAGACAAGCAATTTAATATAGATTATACATGTGCAGTTGTGCAGAACATATTTCCCTATTAGTCATGTGAAAGAAAATACAGACCAAACAACAAGAAAAAGATAAAAAAAAGTTTAAAAATGTATGTTTTGCTCTATATTCAGATCTAACAGTTCTTGTGGATAGCACTTTTCAATCTAAGTCTTTCAGGAATTGTCTTGGAAAACACAAACCAAACAACAACAAAAGAAGAAAAATTAAGTTTAAAAATATATGTTTCAGGGCTTCAGGGTTTCAGGGCTAGTTGGTTTAGTGGATAGAGCATCAGCCTTGAAGTCAGGAGGACCTGAGTTCAAATTTGACCTCAGACACTTAACACTTCCTAGCTGTGTGACCCTAGGCAAGTCACTTAACCCTAATTGCCTCAGCAAAAATAAAATAAAATAAAATAAAAATAAAAAATGTATGCTTCAATCTGCATCCAGACTATCAGCTTTTTCTCCAAAGGTGAGAGCATTTTTCATCCTAAATCCTTCAGGATTAGTCATCCTGAGATTGGCTATGTCCTAAGTCATTCACAGTTGACCTTTGTATAATGTTATTGTCACTGCATACAATCTTCTCCTGGTTCTGTTCATTTCATTTTGCATTAGTTCATGTAAGTTTTTCTAGATTTTTCTGAAAACATGCTCATCCACTTCTTATAGAATAATAGATATTGAACATTTTTAAGTCTGTTTAGGGAAGGGAAAATTTTAAGACAAACTCCAAATTGGGGGATGAGTATTTTATGCAAAATATTGTCAAACATATTCAATGGCTAATGTTTTCATCGTGGTACTATGGAATGAACACTAATTTTGGAAGCAAAAGATCTGGGTTTAAACCACAGTTTTACAACTTACCTGCTATGGGAACTTGAATTGGGTTTCCTCATTGGTAAAATGAGGAACTTGGACCACCTAACCTCCAAAGTCTCTTTCAAATACAAGACTAAGAAGTAGAATAAATGTTTTCATTCTAGAGATGGATAGCACCTTTAAACATAGGTTTATATAAACACATAGCATAATGAAACATATATAAACATAATAAAACATTAACATATTTATAAATGTCAATATATTAACATATATAAAAATATAATGAATATTTTTTCCCAGCCTTCCTTAATCCTCCATATTAAATCAACTTCACCAGGCAAGGATCACCCTCTAGTTACTTTGATTGTTCAATGCAGCATTTACACTGTCCATCCAGTATCCATTTATTTCTATGATTCAATTCAACATACATTTGTGTCTAGCATGCATAAAACACTATGATAGTTGGTGGTGGGTTGATGAGGAATTCCTCAGCTTATCAGTTGCCAGGTAGATAGCAATGCAGGGAGCAAAGGGAAACATGCATAGGTAGGATTTTACAAGCCATAGGGGGACACTCTAAGCAGCAAAAGGAATATATCAGACTACCCAAGCACTTTATTTGGGAAAATGAGTAATAGGGACAGGATGTCAAGTAATTTGGGGGTCGTGGGGAGAATATGTTAACCTTCTCAGGTGTCAGGAGCTTCCAAAGATCAAGTTTATTCTAGTGGGATATTTCTCTGTTAATCTCATCAGAACATCCTGGTACTGTTGGAAAGATAGTGGAGACTTTATCCAAGATGGAATCAGTCAAGTTCATCCTGTCTTTCCCAGCATGAGAATCTTTATTTACACAAAACTGTAGTTCTGTTTCTTTGACCTTTAAAGTAACTTTTTCTTAATTCAAAATACTCAAGTTTAAATATTTCCTCCACAAGGTACCAAAATAAAATTATAACTACTAGGAAATATACCATCTAAGATAAAGGGAAGGGAACAACCATTTTTTAAAATAAAGCTTTTTATTTTCAAAACATATTCATGGATAATTTGACAAGATTGACCCTTGCACAATCTTGTGTTTCATATTTTCTTCTCTTTCTCCCCATCCCCTCCTCTAGATGACAAGCAATCCAATATATGTTAAACATGTTAAAATATATATTAAATACAATATATGTAAACATATTTATACAATTATCTTGCTGCACCAGAGAAATTAGATCCAAAAAAAAGAAAGCTAATGAGCAAGAAAACAATATGCAAGTGAACAACAACAAAAAGAGTGAGAATGTTATGTTGTGGTCCATATTCAGTTCCCAGAGCCCTCTCTCTGGGTGTGATGGCTTTCTTCATCACAAGATCATTGGAACTCGCCTCCATCATCTCATTGTGGGAAAGAGCCATG
Organism: Sarcophilus harrisii; assembly: GCF_902635505.1. Classification (NCBI taxonomy): domain Eukaryota; kingdom Metazoa; phylum Chordata; class Mammalia; order Dasyuromorphia; family Dasyuridae; genus Sarcophilus; species Sarcophilus harrisii. The sequence goes on from NC_045427.1 coordinate 233,215,430, forward strand.
TCCATCAGAATTGACAATCGCATAATCTTTTTGTTGCTATGTACAATGATCTTCTGGTTCTGTTCATTTCACTCAGTATCAGTTCTTGTAGTTCTCTCCAGGCCTTTCTAAAATCATCCTGCTGGTCATTTCTTACCAAACAATAATATTCCATAACATTCATATCCCACAATTTATTCAGCCATTCTCCAATTGATGGGCATTCATTCATTTTCCAGTTTCTGGCCACTACAAACAGGGCTGCCACAAATATTTTGGCACATACAGATCCCTTTCCCTTCTTTAAAATCTCTCTGGGATATAAGCCCAGTAGTAACACTGCTGGATGAAAGGGTATGCACAGTTTGATAACTTTTTGAGCATAGTTCCAAATACGTCTCCAGAATGGCTGGATTTGTTCACAGTTCCACCAACAATGCATCAGTGTCCCAGTTTTCCCACATCCCCTCCAACATTCGTCCTTTTCTTTTCCTGTCATTTTAGCCAATCTGAGAGGTGTGTAGTGGTATCTCAGAGGAACAATCATTTTTTAAGTCTACTCAGTTCTACTGTGTGAACCTACTGTGTGCCAGATAGTATGTAAACACTTTACAAATATTAGTTTATTTGATCCCCACAACAACTCTGTGAAATAGGTATTATTATTATTATTCCCTTTTTACAATATAGAATGTTATAAAAGAAAAAAAAAAAAAAGCTCTGCACAGAGTTTGGAGGAAAATTGAGGAGAGAATACTTTTGTTTGAAATCAAGGAACATTCCCTGGAAAGACTGGCATCCAAAGTGGGCACTGAATACAACTCCTCATTTCCCTTTGTGATCATAAATATCCTTGATGTCACCTATATCATTTCTCTCAGTAAGTAAATCATTGTTGTTATGCTGCAAGCTAAACAAACCAACATATAAAAATCTCATTTTCACATTCAAGCCCTGAGGCTAGAAATAAATATAATAGCAATTCGTATTTCTATCTGTTGCTCTTAAAGAACTTGCAAGATGCCCAAAGGGCAATCAAATTGTGTATATCCTTTGAATCAACAATACCACTACTAAGTCTGTATCACAAAGAGATCATAAAAAGAGAGAAATAACCTATTGATACAAAAATAATTATAGCAGCTCTTTTTGTGGTGGCAAAGAATTGGAAATTGAGGTGATGCCATCAATTGGGAAATGGCTGACCAAGTTGTGGTATATGGATGTAATGGAATACGACTGTGCTGTAAGAAATGATGAACAGGCATATTTCAGAAAAACCTGGAAAGACTAACATGAACAAAAAAGTGAAACTGAGTGAAATGTAAAAAAAAAAATGAGCAGAATCAGAACATTGTGCACAGTGATAGCAACATTGTGAAATGATCAACTATGAATGACTTAGCTCTTTTCAGCAATATAACGAGCAAGACAATTCCAAAGGACTCATGATAGAAAACGCAATCTATATACAGAGAAAAATTGAGAAAAATTGGTGGAGTCTGAATGCTGATGAAGTCTGAATGCTATTTTCCCTAGATTTTTTTCTGTGGTTTTTCTTTTGGTCTATTTCTTCTTTCACAATGTGACTAATATGGAAATATGCTTAACATGATTGCACATATATAAGGTATATCAAATTGCTTCCTGTTTTACAGAGGGCAAGGGAGAGAGAGGAAGAAAAATTTGGAGCTTAAATTAAAAAAAAAAGTTAAAAACTGTCTTTATATGTAATTGAAAAGAAATAGTATTTAAAATCAAATCAAAAAAAAAAAAAAAAAAACTTACAGAAACTCGGGAAGGTAGTGCAAATGTCATTATTCCATTTTCCAGCTAAAGAAACTGATGATTAGAGAGAGTTTGCCAGAAGTCACATATGTGGTGTCAGAGTTGGAATTAAAACTCAAGTTACTTTTGCCCTAAAGTCCTGAAGTCTTTCCAGTTCATGACACCACAGTGCTCTGGAATCTCCAAAAGTACCTCTGAATTTGGACAATGCCTCTCTTAAGGCAGTTAGGTCAGTTTTGCTCTTAATTTGATTATTTGGAAGAAGTCATCTTTGATTAATTCTGTCTATACTTATTTACCTTATTAGATTACAAACTCTGAGGCAGAGTCTGTTTGATGGGCTTGGTATAACTGGCACATAGAAAGCACTTAATAAATGACTGACTGATTGAACAGAATAGAATAATATTATGCCCAGTAACTATTTGCAAGACCACCATCCTAAGTTCTAGGGATATAAAAAGAAAAGTAAGACATTGTTTGTCCTCAAGAAGTTTTCAATCTTTTATTTTTTAATTTATTTTTTAAAAGTTTTTATTTTCCAAACATATATATAGTTTTCAGTATTCCTTTAAAATTTTGTGTTCCAAAGTTTTTTTCTTCCCTTCTTCCACCTCCTTTCCTATATGGCAAGTAATCCAATATATGCTAAACATGTGCAATTCTTCTACACATATTTCCACATTCATCATGCTGCACAAGATAAATCAGACCAAAAAAGAAAAAATGAGAAAACAAGATAATAACAAAAAAAAAGGTGAAAATACTATGTTGTGATCCTCACTCAGTCTTCACAGTCCTCTCCCTGGGTACATATGGCTCTCTTCATCATAGACCATTGGAACTGGCCTGAATCACCTCGCTATTGAAAAGAGTCACGTCCAGAATTGATCATTGTATAATCTTGTTGTTGCCGTGTACAATGTTCTTCTGGTTCTGCTCATTTCACTTAGCATCAATTCAGGTAAGTCTCTCCAAGCCTCTCTGTATTCATCCTGCTGGTCATTTCTTATAGAACAATAATATTCCATAACATTCACATACCATGACTTATTCAGTCATTCTCCAACTCATGGGCATCCACTCAGTTTCCAGTTTCTTGCCACTACAAAAAGGGCTGCCACAAACATTTTTGCACATGTGGGTCTTTTTCCCTTTTTTATGATCTCTTTGGGATACAGACCAAGTGGAGACATCAAAGGGTCTGCACAGTTTGGTAGCCCTTTGGGCATAGTTCCATATTGCTCTCCAGAATGGCTGGATCAGTTCACAAGGCTGTTCGCAATCTAATGGAGGGACAATACATAAGGAAGATTTCATCCTCAAGTCATATGAAAATTTCCTTGGTCCTTGGGGTGTAAAAGCAAAATAGATGTTAATGATGATGTCATCTCTATTGATAAAATCCTATCAGTTTCTGATGTTGAGCAGTACCAAGGATATTGGTGGCAAGAACATTCTCCTGTAGGACTTAAGGCTCTGCACCTATAACACCTGTGCAAGAAGTTGCCAAGCCAGATTGCCACAGGAGTACTTCCCAAGAGGGTAGCTAAGGGCTTTGAGCTTAATGCTTTGCTAGTGCCAGGCTCTTGGGCTCAGAATCCCAGATTGTCTGTATTAGGAACTGAAGAGAAAGGGTGACCAGGGCGGGCAGAGGTGGTACATGCTGCTTCCCCCTTTCTTCCTCCTATGCCTGGCCATTCTAAGTGTGCTGACTTGCCTGCCTTGGCTGTAGCAGTTAGCTGGCTGTGGGTAGGGATGACCGTGGGAGGGGATGGCCCTTGGTGGGGATGGCTGGCTTCTGCTCCAGAGGCGTTGCTGGCCCCAGGGTGGCTGTGAAGACTGGACTGGATGCGGGATTAGGGAGGTACTGCCACCCTTGGGATCGCTGTTTCTGCTCAGTTGGTCAGCAATTGTTGCTGGTGCTGATGATTTCTCACCTCAAATCTTTGTAGCTTCCCACAGAACCTTGCACACACAAAGGGCATTTGAAGGGAACAGAAGAAAGAAGGTATTCTGGGATGGAAACTTCTCCTCCTGAGGATTGGAGAGAAAAGCTCAACCACTTGGCACATATTAAATGCGTTTTATATATATATATATATATATATATATATTTGTTGATTGACTGACCACTTAGACTTTTTCTTGGGAGAACCAGCCTGCTTCCAGAGACATAGTCCAGAGATTGGAAGCCTGCTTGTTCACAGGTTTCCAAAAAAAAAAAAAAAAAAAAAAAGGCATAATTATGGATACATAAAGTTATTCTAAAGAGGTAACAAGTATGAGCTGGCCGCTGGTTTAAAGACATATGTCATTCACATGTTGACACAGTTAATTATGGGGGAGGCCAAGATTAAAGGGTTAAGCAGAGCAGCGGGGTGGTCAGCTCTCTCAGAGAAAATCTTTCAAACCCCAAAGCTGCCAAGTTTTTTTTCCTCTCCTTTTAAGTACTCATTATGAGATATTTATTTTTCTGATGATTGACATTCAAGCCTCCACTTTGGCTTTTATGTCAGCAGCGTTAATCTGTCTCTGGGAGAGGCAGGCCCATGTGCATGGCTGTTCCACCAGTTTGCTTCCCCTCCCGGCAACAACCACTTGTGGGATGCCAAGGGAAAAGGAGACACTGGGAACTGCAGGTGCCCTGGGGGGGATAATGCAGGAGGGGGGGGGCAGAGGGAGGGAGTTTCTAGCCAACTGGAGAACTCACTCAAACCTCCAGGGCTCCAAAGGTTTTCAACCCCATATGAACTTTGGGGGACTTAAGTTCATTTACTCTTGGCAAAAACCAACTTCCTTTTTCTAAGAAAAAAAAAAAGGATTTAAGATGCTATTTTTTTTTTTCAAAAATGCTTTTCAAATATGAAATGACTCTTGTAAGAGCCACTGTTTGATGAGTTAAGTATAAATGATTCATAAACATGGGGATTGGATTTTCTCACATGAGGGCTTAATATTAAAAAAAAAAAAAAAAAAAAGAATAAGTTATTTTGGCCAAATGTATCTTAGTTCTTTTCAGCAGTGAACAGTCATTCTCAAAATCCTCAGTCATAGGATCATAGGATTGGAGTTGGAAAGTTTAGAGAACAATTAATCCAACCCTTTCATTTAACAAATGAGGAAGCTGAGGTCCACAGAGAAGGAGAGGTATCTCCTGCGTTATGCAGGTAAAAAGGGGCAGAGTCAGAATTTGAACCCCTGTATCTTAACTGCACGACAGGGTTTGTTTCTCTTCATCACAATGCTGCCATCCTGAGTTAGTTGCAATTTGTGTTCCAAAAACACAGACAGTTCCCCTTCCTCAACTAGCTTTGTGTCATGGACCTGCTTCCCTTTCACTGTACCTGCTGTCACCTCCCTTCAATAAATTCATGCATGGATCTGGAGCTCCTTTTGCTGGAAGAACTGGCTTTCCCAAACCATAGCTTAAAAGGAGTTTAGAATCATTCTTTCAAGTAGGCTTTTCTCAGAAATCATTCCACCAACCACAATCAACATTAAAGACTTTGCTGGAGGGGCCTCTAAGACCACTAATAGGAGACATTAATTAACTCAGTAGACATATATCACCACGCTTGTCACTGTCTCACCAAATGCACATCAGGGAATTTGACAACATTTAGTAAAAGTTGATTGAAAAATCATATGGTTTAAAATCAGGTTTAGAGGACTAAAATAAATCAAACTGTTGGTTCCCTTCATTTTTGTATGTGTATATGGGGGTTGTTTTATAGTCAAGTAGGATCCTAGTTTTAGAGTGGGAGGAAACTGGGACCAACATAATTTAAGTGACTTGCCCAAGTTCACACGACAGTAAGTACCAGAAAATTTGAACCCAGGTCCTCTGATTGTAGACATTACTCTTCCCTCCGTACTGTGCTAACTGCCCTGTGGCTAGATGAGTTTGCCCTTGGTAGACAATTTGCTCTTTTATGAGATGAAAAGTAAAATAGGAAAAAGGGAGAAGAAAAAAGAGAGGGAGAAGAAAGGGAGAAAAGAGAAGTAAGTGAAAGAGGAAGTTAATTTAATAACCATTTTTTAAAAAGTATTTATTATGTACAAGGTTCTAGGGATGTGATAATCAAAAAAAAGAAGAAAAAGAAAAGAAACAACCTCTGCTCCCAAGAAGGTCTCACATTTTACAAGATACATTTACATTATGTGTCTGAGAAAACAAAACGTATATGTAAGATAATATAAAAAAAATTTCAAGAGGGGATTAACAATTGGGAGGATCGGGAAAGGCCTCTTTGTAGGGGTTGATGCCTGAATCATGTTTTGAAAGATCTAAGAACTCTGAGCCAGAAGTGAGTAGGGAGTACATTTCAGACATGGGAACCATCTATGCAAAGGCAGCAAGGTGGGAAATGGGATGTGGTATATCACAGGGCTGTGCTGGAGTAGGTTCAAATTGACTTATGAAAATAGTTATGAGCATTTACACCTCAGCAAACACTACAAATGAGAGCTTGATTTATTGTTTGGTTGATTGTCTAGACTTAACAAAGTGATGGAGGAAGTGTTAATAGAGTACCTTAAACTGAAAAGCATGTAGGCACATTTTCCTCCAGAGAGCTGGTTGTTAAATATTTACCAGCATACTTCTGGAACAACTAGAGAATCTATTTGACTAATAAAAAGCCTATTAAGGGTGAAAAACATGAAATAAAACTAGAAAGGAAGATGGAAACAAGATTATAGAGAATTTTTATGCAAAACTATAGATTTTGAATTTTATCCTAGTCAGTAAACCACTGAAGATTTTTGAATTTTTGAATATCATTTTTGTAGCCGTGATGAGGATAGATTAGAGGGAGAAGAGACTGGAGGTAGGGAACAAACAGGAGGATTAAAAAAACAAAACAAAACAAAACAAAAAAATTAGATTCCGGACAAGGGAAGAAAGAACTGGAATGAATTAAGAGGATATACTAATGGAGAAAAGATAAAATTGCAAAAGGGGTTGTATGCATAGAATCAATAAGACACGGCAACTGATTGGATGTTTTGGGGGTAGGGAGAGGAATGATGGGAAAGGGAACAGTCAAGAAGGACTCCAAGGCTGTAATCCCACATAACCAGAAGGATAATTGTACCCTTAACAAAAATAAAGAAGTTTAGAGAAGAGATGGGTTTAATTGAAGGATAATGAGTTTCATTTTGGAAGTATTGACTTTGAGCCAGAAATGTTGAGCAGGAAGATGGCAATACACAATTGGAGTTCAGGAGGGAAATCAGGACTGGTTATGTTGATCTGGGAATCATCCACATAGAGGTGATAATTGAATCCATGGAACTGGGTTCAATTTTGTTGTCCTTTTTAAAGAAGAGGAGAAGACAATTAAACAGTAGGAGGAAGAGGAGAAGAAAAAGGAGCAGGAGGAGTACACACAAATATTTGTAGTTTAGTAGATAGAATCAGACTTATTTTCAATGTAATGTGCAAAACTTGTGCAAGACAATTCTGAGCATGGAAAGGTGGCTAACATGAATCTCAAACTCTGGTTTAGGATCTGAATAATTTAGGTCAGTTGTCCACATTGATCAAAGCATTTGGATGATTTTTAGCACCTATTTTATTCCATGCATCCTGAGATATTAAAAGGTAAAACTAAGTAGGTCTAGATTTGGTCTCCAAAGCATACTTTTCCAGGGAACAGAAATGATCAAATTATTGTCTGCATCATCAGTAAGAAAACTGAAGCTGGAGGAGGGAAATGTCTAAGCCAAATCCACAGAAATAATATAAGTGATGAAATTGGAATATGAACTCCAAGAGTATTATGAGACTCCAAGACCAGACTGGCTCTTTCTACTTTGAGTAGGATACAGCAAGATGAGTGACTAGACATCATAGGACTAGTGACCCTTACCTATTCATACTCATTGTTTAAGGCACAGGAAGCTTCATAAAGCTTATGAGCTTTATATAAGCTAATGTCTTGGTCTCCTAGAGTTGACTAGTTAGGAGAATAAGAAGCATATACATATATAATGAAAACATTTTTCCTCTTAATTATCCAAATTTCCAACTGGCCCCATAGTTTCCAAGCCTTTGATCCTTTCTCTGAAATCTTGCTGGAAAACCAAAGGATTATGCAATTGGTATCTTGTCCCACCCTATTTTGGGTGCTTCTCATCTGGCTCACTTAGTTGGATCATGGTATTTGGGTGTTGTTGTATGGTAATAATCAACAAAATGACTGAGACTAGGAGAGGTTTCCTGGTTCCCTAGCTACAGAGAGTACACACATACAAAAATGCAACATGTCTCTTCAACTTTAGATAATCTTCTAGTCTTCAGAAGGCATTGAACATTTTACTAGCATAAGTGTATTCCCAAAGGTGAATATGGTAGTTTTTATCTTTTGGACAAAGGTGATACAAACAAATGGGGCAAATTCAAGCACTAAAGTAGCCAAATGAAAAAGCAAATCTGTTAATTCATCCCTATTAATTATTAAAGACAAAGGGATCAAAAACATAACAGTAGACCACACGGGAAGGGAAGGGAAGGAAAGAAAAGGGAAGGGAAGGGAAGAGAAGAGAAGGGAAAGGAAGGGAAAGGAAAGAAGCAAAAGGAAGGAAAGGGAAGAAGAGAAGAGAAGAGAAGAGAAGAGAAGAGAAGAGAAGAGAAGAGAAGAGAAGAGAAGAGAAGAGAAGAGAAGAGAAGAGAAGAGAAAGAAGAGAAGAGAAGAGAAGAGAAGAGAAGAGAAGAGAAGGAAAGGGAAAGGAAGGGAAGGGAAAGGAAGAGGAAGGGAAGGAAGTGAAGAAAAAGGAAAAGAAGGAAGGAAAGGGAAGGGAAGGGATTAATTAACAGAGTTGATATTTGATTCTATAAGTAGGGAATTTTTCTACTATACCATGACACCCTATCTCTTTCCTGACCCAGAGGAAGAATCCTGGAATGTTTCATTTATAAACAAAGAAAATAGCTTGTTCTCTTTGTTTTCCTTGGATTACCTACACACTTGGTCAAATTCAGAGAATTCTGACCAAAAATAGCCTTTCTAGTATCTCTTTCTTTGTTGACTTAGGAGCTTTATTCCTACCTTTTTAGCATTCTGACCATTTCTGTAATCTATAATAGTGAAATCACAGAACTGGGGTAGCAAAGACTGGCCAGTAGGCAGGGATAGTCTATGGGGAAGGCAATGGAAAGCATGCTGAACTTGAAGTCATAGGACCTGAGTTCAAATTCTGACTACCCTACTTCATATCAGAAACAGCTTATAGTGCAGTGAATAGAGTGCTGGGTCTGGAATCAGGAAAATCTGAGTTCAAATACGACCTCTTACTAACTGTGTGATCTTAAATCACTTAATCTCTGTTTCCTCAGTTTCTTCAACTGTAAAATGGGCATAATAATAGCTTCTATCTTGCAGAATTGTTGGAAAAATCAAATGAGATATTTCTAGAAACCATTTAGTATACTGCCTGGCAAATACTAAGCACTACATTAAAGTTTATTTCTTTCCCCCTTACCCCTTTTCTTCTTTTTTTTTTATTCCCTGATATCTTTGCAACTTTGGGGAAGGAACTAACCTCTTTGAACCTCCTCCTTCTCTATAAAATTAAATAGTTTGACTAAATGATGGATTAAGTCCCTTCCAATTCCAGCACTATAATCTTATGATGTCATGTAGTTTGAGGGGACATCTGAGAAGGTCAGTAAGGTAATCTAGTTGCTTATTGATTGGGAATCAAAGGTTTTATATTAGGACTCCACCTCTGCTCTCCCCTTTTGTGGGCAAGTTTGACTTTTAACATTCTAGGACTTTATTTTCCTCATCTATTGAATAATTAAATTAACCCTAGGTCATTTCACCTATAAATTTGTTATCCTAAGTTAAGGTCAAACATTTTGTAAAAGTGGAAAGAACTTTTTTTTTCTTGAAGCCCCAAAAAGCTTTCTCAGACTCACAGGTCATTAGAGCTAGAAAGGTTCTTTAGAGATTTAATCTATTTCTCTCATTTTATTAGAAGAGAAAACTAAAATTGGAGGAGGGAAATGTCTTACCCAAATTCACAGAAATAATATGAGTGATAGAATTAGAATTTGAACCTGTATCATGAGACTTCAAGACCAGAGCACTTTCTCCTTTGAGTGGGATACAGCAGGATGAGTGACTAGACATTACAGGATTAGCAACTCTTACCCATCCATACTAATTTTTTAAGGCACAGGGAAATTCATAAAATAATGACTTAAAATCTATAGGTCCACCCCAAGTTTTAATGAAGCTCAGACTTCCACTGAAAAAGAACAGAATCCTCCAACAGCATCCTCACTCAGGATGCCACTCTGTTGTGCATTGATTGCCAGCTTCTATAGAAGTAGCTGAAACACTGACCCTTCCTAGCAAAATACATAAATCAAAGTTCTCTTTTACTCTACTGAAATAAACCCTTATTCAGCTTATTTGTTAACGTCAGTAGCACCCAGTTTCAATGATTTATGTGAACAAGAGATCTTTGATGGGAAAGAGCTTTGGACAGGATGGTTTTAGGGTAATTTTTTTAGTCCATTTGGAAAAGAAAAAAATATTCCTGAATTGGATATTCCTCCAAATCTTACACATCCTGGTGGTGGTATCATGAGTTGCAGTAAGATAACCCCTGCTAAAAAAGTTCTTGCAGATATCAGCACCAGCATTATAAATTAGGTTTAGGAGAAATATCCTAAGCCTGATCCAACTCTTGACATTTAAAAAAAAAACTATGTCAAAGACCTGGATTTGTGACTGACATTTACTCGCATAGATTAGATTGAAATCCATTTATAAATTAAGGTCTTAGAGAATTACCTGTGGATCAGGAAGATTAAATGGTTTGTCCCTAGTCACATAGCTACTAAGTAATCATCAGAGGTGGTACCTGAATGCAGACCTTCTTGATTCCAAGTTGAACACTAACTATAATACTATGCTGCTTCTGTAGGGAAAAAAAAACAAAAAAACTAATTTTGATTTTTGGAAAGTTAGAAAAATTCTCTTTTGATCTTTGTATCCATTTGTGGTAGGTATACATACTTTACAAATGAAAAGACTGACCCAAAGTGACACAGGGACTTATTGAATGCATGTGCTTTTCTTCACCTTAGGTCTGGTGGATCTAGACACCATGGGAGTAATTGTTTCCATAATGGGAGCCAGAGTCTCTAGACTATCGCCTAGGGAATGTGTGATCAGTTATGTAGAAATGGAAAGGTGGGTTATATTTCAGACTCTTTGCAGTAACCAATCACAGAGCTTGTCTCCAACACAAGCTCAACTACCTTTCACCCATTATAATCTAACATTCAACCTAAACCCTCTTCCCATAGATGGGTAATTCCCAACCTCCTGCCTTCTGAACCAGGGATCAGCCCCTCCAAGTAGTTTCAACCTATTCTCTAACTGATATAGCAGCTGTGCTGGTGGTATTGGGAAAAATCTGTCCTCACACCTTCACTCCTTCCATACTTATCAGAAAAAAAAGCTATTTCTCTTCTATCTGTCTGTCTATCATGCTGGCTTGTCTGTCTGTTTATCTATCTATCTATAATCTTTCAGTTTATCTTGTGCCTCTCATATCATATCTATCATATTACTGTCCATCTTACATCTACTATTTCTCTATTTGTCTATCACCTTTCTATCTAGCTTGCATTTATCTATCATTTGCCTACATATTTCTATCAACTATTTTTCTCTTTATATATATATATATATATATATATATATATATATATCACCTATCTATCATCTGTCTGTCTATCTTGCATCTCTCACTTCTTTATTATTTTTGTCTGTCTATCTTGCATTTATCTATCATTTTTCTGCCAATCTTGCATATATCTACCATTTTGCTATCATCTTTAAATCTATCTTGCATCTATCTATAAATCATTTCTCTGTTTATCATCGTTCTGTCTATCTTGCATCTATTTCTTCATCTATTTTTCTAGATATCATCTTTCTATTTATCTTTCAATCTATCTGCACATGGATAGTTTACTGATAGTTGTGAGCTATTTAAAAAAAGTTTAGATACTACTGATCTAAAGGAGAACTCACTCACCCTCTTTGGGCCTGTCTCCTTAAAGAAAATATCTAAGACTTAAAGCAAATAATAATAACAACTTATATTTCTGCAGCACTTCCAGGATTACCAAACATTTCCTTACATGTAAATGAGATAATGCAGGTAGTTTTTTCAGTCCTACTTTATAAATAAAGAAACTGAAGCAGACAGTAATAGAAGTGACTTGGTCACCCAACTAACTGAATATGAATCTAGTTCCTGAGTTCAAATCTGTATTCTTTAGATCATATGATGTTGTGGGGTTTTTTTAAATTCTTCTTTGGCTCAATAATAACTCACATTTATGAAGCACTTTCTTCATAATAACATGGGGAATAAAAGTAATATCCTCTCCCCCCCCCCCCCAATTTTATAAATGAGTTTACTGAGGTTTAAAGAGATTTTCAATAAAAAAACTTATATTCACCCAAGGTCAAAAGGCTAGGATTAGAGGAGCAAAAATTAAACCTAAATCTTCAAAATTCCAAGTGCAAACTTCTCTCTACTGCCTCATTGTCTTCTCTCTAGATCTCTGAAACAAGCACCAGGGACTATACCTTTCATCTATCTCTCCCAAATATCTCACTTTCTAAAGGCTAAACTAATGCAATTTCCCTTGATAGGTACTGTTTCAAGGGGCAATATGACTTTTCTCAAGGGTGTTCAGGAGATAGATTCTGGAAGCCCTAGATTCCATCACTCTCTCTGAAACTAACTGTGTGGTAAGTCATTTTCATTCTCTGCACTTCAGTTACCTCTCCTGTAAAATGGGTATAATTTTACCTAACTTCATGAGCTATTGAGAGGCTCAAATGAGAGAATTTGTCTAAAGTATTTGGTAAACTTTGGAGAGCCACATAAATGTCAGTTTTGATTAGTAGAGACTATTTTGCCTTCCCCGCTGCTCCAAACAGACGTTCTCCTTCCTTCTATGTTATGTGGTCATGCCCTGAGGATTATTAATTGCTCTAGTAATAATGAAAATAATGAGCAATTTTCATCCAATGACCTTAGGGCACTTCACAACTGTTTATTAAATCTCACAAAGCCCAGGATGTGTTTTTGCTTCTGTTCATCAGCCAGAAAACTGAAGTAGAATGTAGTAGAGCTATATAACATCACAGAATCAATGACACATTGGAGTTTTGTCCATCTCATTCACTTTACCTAATTTTACATAGGAAAAACTTTAGGGACAGAGGAGGCAAAGTGATCTGTCCAAGATTCCACAGGGATAGTAAATGATGGAGCCAAAATTCAAACCCAGGCCATATGAAGCTTGGGTTTGCCATCCTTATCCTTTTCCATCATTCTATAATGGTGCTTCTCAATCTTGCCTTTGTTTTTGTTTTCCTAAAATAGCTAGAGGCTCGTGTGTTGTCAAACAAATATTTTCCAAAACATTAATGTTTTTACTTCTTCTTCTGTTAGCTTCATGGAATTTCAGATTTAGAAAGTGATAAACTTTGGAGGTCAGGGAAGGAGATCATGGAAGAATTATGATCTAGATTGGTGGAGGGAGTCATTAGAAGTAAAATCATGGATCCTTGAAGTATTCCAGTAAGAGCCAGTCAAGTAACCTACCTGAGAACAGAGATATTACCTTATTTTGGAAGGCAGCTAGATGGTGCATTAGTTAGAATTATGGCAGGAAGATATGACTTAAAATCAAGTCTTAGGCACTTATTAACTATGTGACCCTGGGCAAGTTCAGTACCTCAGTTTCCTTATATATAAAATGGGGATCAATGTCCAGGATTGTGAAGATACAATGAGTTAATATCTATAAAATGTTTAAAGTACAATACAAATGCTAGCGATTGTTACTATTGAATTTCTAAACCAATATTAAGGGTAGCATACTTAATAAATATTTGTTGAGTTTAGCTGATATTTTTTCCCATGGTATTTATTTTTAAAATATATTTACTTCAATATTTAAGGTGATATGATTTCCTTAGTATGGCATTTCTCTCCTTGTACTCATATGTACCCCAGCTTCTTTCTGTCTTAGTGAATCTTTTTCCATTGATCAGATTCACACACATCCATTTCACACACATTTATTAAGCAGCTATTAGGTGGAAAACACTGTGATAAGCCACAAGGATAACAAAAACAAAATCAAAATAATTCCTGTCCTCAAGAAACTTTCATTCTATTACAAGTGTAATGGTACTCAAGTAAGTCTGTGTATGTATATACATACATATATATGCATGTATCATGTATGCACACAAAGAAATTTAAGGTGACTTCAAGGGAAAGGGGATGCTACTAACTGGAGGGATAAAGAAAAGCTCCCCATAGAAGGCAGCAGTAATTGAGCCATGGTTTGATCTTGGCCCATATTAGTCTGGATAACAGCGACATAGACAATCGGAGTTTTTCATACCAGAATTTGTCTTGTACCAGCAAAGCCTTCAAAAATACATACTCACATTCCTGAAAATACCCTTTTCATAATTTGTGTTTGGAATGTATCATTTTTTTTCAAACTTTGGGAAAGAGATATTTGATTTGGTGGATTCTGGCAACATATTCTTTTGACTTTTCAAAACTTTGAAATCCAAGAAGATAAAAAATCTTTTTAAACTTTAATGACCAATTTCTTTCTACAAAAGTAAAACAAAGCCAAAAACAAAAACCTGGAATTAGCACCATTTTTACAGATGGGGAAAGATAGAAGTACAATTGGGGTAGGGATTGGGAGGTGGGAGGTGGGAAATGGGGAAGAAAGTATTTTCTCTCTAAATTACAGTGAAAGCTTTTGGGTACCTTATGAGAGGATCCACAGAACTACCAATTCTCTGCAGCCATTTAACATCCCAGACTGGACTTTTTTGTCTAAACCTACAACTCCTCTGCAGAGATGCCCCTTTAACCCACTTGAAATCCAGCTCCAGCAGATTGGAGCTTGTATAATGAAGGAGCTGTTGGAAAACAGTTTCCATGGGTACATAATTTGACAAGATCGTCTGAAAATGTTCACCACCCAAAGATGACAAAACTCCAATAACTTCAAAGGAGTTGAGGATGGCTTCAGGGTGAATTTTAATTAAAATTAGATAGCGTATATGAAAAGCATCCAATTTGTAGCCTATAAAAGTGTTTTGGAACCACAATTCCTGAGCCCCAGGACTGTAGCTGTAACAATTATCTTGCAACTTTTCACAGCAGAATCACAACATGTTAATTTGTTAATGAGTCAGTCAGTCCAGAGTAAAGAGAGAGCTGCTGAGCAGGAGGAAAACATACAGATTACGTTTCTATTTTTAAATAAATTAAATGTTTCAAGGCAAATTCGAACTTCTATTTAGTGTAAAAGTTTCCCATTTTCACTGAAGAAGTGTTCTTAGACTAAGCTTGTGGAAGAAGGAATCTTTTCTTCTTGAAGATTCTCTGGATTTCACAGAATGAGTTAAGAGAGTTTTTTAAAAGTGAAGGTGGCTACAATTTACATATGTGCTAAATGCGTCACTTTAGAGGAAGGTTTTTTCTTCCTCCTTCTTTTTAAAGTTTTGGCCTTCATTCCAATATAGTCTCAGAAATCAGCTCTAAAGAGAGTGAGGTTAAATGGAGGAGAGAATTTGGGAAAATGAATATAATAGAAGTTTTATCCCATCTGGCCAAATCTTCATCTGTAGGGAGGGAAAATCAATACTCTTTTTTTTTTTTTTTAATTTCTTTGACACTTTATTTTTATTTTTTTTTAAATAGCTTTTTATTTACAAGTTATATGCATGGGTAATTTTTCAGCATTGACAATTGCCAAACCTTTTGTTCCAATTTTTCCCCTCCTTCCCTCCACCCCCTCTCCCAGATTGATCAATACATGTTAAATATGTTAAAGTAGAAATTAAATACAATGTAAGTATACACGTCCAAATAGTTATTTTGCTGTTGAAAAGGAATCAGACTTTGAAATAGTGTACAATTAGCCTGTGAAGGAAATCAAAAATGCAGGCGGACAAAAATAGAGGGATTGGGATTTCTATATAGTGGTTCATAGTCATCTCCCAGAGTTCTTTCACTGGGTGTGGCCGGTTCAATTCATTACTGCTCTATTGGAATCGATTTGGTTCATCTCATTGTTGAAGAGGGCAACATCCATCAGAATTGATCATCATATAGTATTGTTGTTGAAATAAATAATGATCTCCTGGTCCTGCTCATTTCACTCAGCATCAGTTCATGTAAGTCTCTCCAGGCAAAAGTCAATAGTCTTGACATTATGTAGAGTTTTCCCATGTGGCACAGAATGTTTATACAAATGACTTGATAGAGCATAGGAGTTTATTGGTTCTCCCCAATAATATGGGAGGTAAATAGCTTCCAATATCAGAAAATACTGAATAGTTTTGCATAAACACATAGAGTATTGATGAAGCATATGTAAACAACAGGAGAAAGAGCTTGTAGTATTGGATAAGATGATGGATCTGGAATTAAGAAAACTAGGTTTACAATTGCATATACTTACTAACTAGCTGCATAACCATGAACAAGTTATTAATCCTGGAAATTTCAACTCTTCCATCTTTGGAACTTCCTCCTTAGAGCCTCCTGTCCTCATTGGTGTCTGTCTCACCTGACGCATTATTTCGGGAATGTCTAGTCATACTTACCTCATTCCCTACTTTCTGGCCATCTCTGCACCTTAAAAAAAGTGCACTGCTGATCCTTTTCTTCCCCATCTCCTATTCCATTTCTGGAACCATGATCTGATCAACCCTACAACTATTCCTGGATAGAATTGTCAGTGTGCTTCCCTATGGCATATCTCAGTATCTTTCAGGACTAAAGTACCCCTCTTTGGCTGGTAGTCTCCCACATAAAAAGGAAAGCTATTTGAGGCTATATGAATAGCAATGAATACTATATCTCCAACACAACACATATTAAACACTTAATAAATGCTTTTTAAAAATTCAGTCAATCATTTTCTGAACCTCAATTTCCTCTTTGGTAAAATGAAAATTATGAAGTATTTACCTCACAAAGTTGTCCTGGAGCTCAAATAAGATAACATATAAAATACACTTTACAAACTTTAAAGCCCTATGTAAATGTCAATTGTCATTACAAACAGGAGAATGAAGAACATTTCCCTGGGGTATCATGTTAATCTGATTCTAGAGGCAAAAAGCTATTTTTTTCAAGGTGTTGGAGGAAAAGCAGGGAAAGGTGATAAGAGAAAGATAGTTAATGAATTAGTAATTGAGAAGTAATCAGATAAAGTCACCATTAAAAATTTGGATAGTCTTTAGAAACATCTGGTCAGTCAAGTCAACAAGTATTTATCACCTATTATGTGCCAGGCACTGTGCTAACAGCTAACTCCACAAAGGCAAAAAAGTAGTTAGCTTAAGGAGCTCTAAGTCTAAAGGAGTTGGTATGCAAGAAACTATATATGAACAATAAATAAATAAATAACATATACATGTTATATGTTTATGATATATAATATATATGTATATATGGTATGTCTATATTATATTACATAATATATATGTTTAGTTATATATACATATATAAATGGAAAAGTCTCAGGGACAAGACACTAAGATTAAAGAGCATTAGGAAAGGCTTCTTGAAGAGAGTGAAACTATCTGGGACTTAAAGAAAGCCAGAGAAATATGGATTTAGAGACTAGAAGGAAGAGCTTTCCAGGCATGGAAGATAGTGACAAACGGCAAGGATGCCAGTGTCATTGAATTGCCAAGTATGGGGGGAATAGTAGGGAAAAGCTGAAGGTAGGAGACCAGGTGAGGAAGAACTTTAGAAGCCAAATAATGGCTTTCATATTTGATCTTGGAAGTTATAGGGAACCCCGTAGAGTTTATTGAATAAGGGGTAGGGTGTGGGAAGGAGGAGAGTGACTTGTTTAAGGGATTTGGGTTTAGAACCTTGGGGCAAGATAGTAATCAGTTGAGTTTTGCAATAATAGTCCAGATGTCAGGTGATGAGGCTCTGCATTAAGATGGTGATAGTGTCAGATAAGAGACATGGGAATATACTAAAAATAATACAAAGGTAAAATTGGCCCACCTTGGAATCAAACTGGAAATTGGAGTGGAATAAAGAGAGTAAAAAGTCAAAGATGATACCTAGGTTCCCAACCTGGAGGATTGGGGGAATGGTACCCTTCACATTAATAGAGAAGTTTGGAAAAAGGGAGGTATTGGAGGAAAAACTAATGAGATCAATGTTGGACACATTGAGTTTAAAATGTCTATAGGACACCCAGTTCATGTTGTCCAATAGGCAGTTGGAGATGCAAGACTCTAGAAGTCAGAAGAGAGGTTAGAATTGGACAAATAAATCTCAGACTCATCTGCATAGAGGTGATAATTAAATCCTTGAAAGCTGATGAGATCACCAAGAAATATTATAGAGGGGAAAAAGAAAAGTGGCCTTAGGAAAAGCCCACAGCTAATAAGTATGATTTAGATGAAGATCCAGAAAGAGTCAGAGAATAGTGGTCAGAAAGGCAAGAAAAGAACTAAGAAAGAACATTGTCATGAAAATCTAGAAAGTGGAGAGTATCAAAAAGAGAGCGATGGATGGTTTTAAAGACTAGTGATGTCTAAAAGGATGAGGCTTAAATGCAGACTACTATATTTAGTAATATAAGGAACGTTAGTATCTTTGGAGAGGGCAGTTCAGTTGGATGATGAGGTTAGAAGCCAGACTTCAAAGAGTTAAGAGAGTGAATGCACCAATTGCAGATGACTTTCTCAAGGTGTTAAAACACAAAAGAGGAGGAGATTTAGAATGATGGCTAGGAGGAATGGATTGCTCAGAGGAAGGGGTTTTGAGTATGGAGGGGACATATGCACATGCTTGTGGACAGTAAGGGAGCAGTTCACAGACAGAGATTAGTGAGAAAGTAGGGATGATAATGGGGAGAATGGAGTAGAATAGAATCACTTGTGCATTTAGAGGGATTTGTGTTGGCAAGAAAAAACACTACCTCTTCATGTTAAATAAGGGAAAAGAAGGAAATAATGGCAGAAGGTAAATGAGTAATGTGATATAAGGAGGAGGGGAAAAAAAGTTCTCCCAGTGCAAGAATGATGACCTGAGTAATAATTGAAGGGTAGAAGGATTGAAGGACATTATGAGGATGAAGAACAGGGTTTAGAGTATTCTATGTAAAGGACAGAAGAACAAGGTAATTTTTATTCTTAAACCCTCAATGCCTAGTCTAATGCCTTGTACTTAATAAGCATCTGATAAATGTTTTGAGAATTAAATTGAATTAAATTATTTTGTTAATTTAGCCATAATTTTCACTCTGTCAGGAGTTGAGAAAGATATAGAAAAGAGAGACTGGAGATTATATTTACTCATCTGTAAAATGGAATAAAAAATGGAATCATGAATGATTGTTGTGTTTTTATGATAAAACATGCTATCCATTAAAGAGTGGTGATGGATTTAAAGTACTGAATGAAACATAGTTTTATATATTTGTAAATAGCCATGTAGGAAATATATATTTTCTTAACTATTGAAAGAAATTATATTGATAACCAACTATTAAATTAGGATTGAAGGTTTTTTCCCCCCTTGTTTCCCCAGCCAGGAATCAGCTCCTGTAGGGTAGTCAGTCTCTGAAGGACATTTCTGATAGATGAGATTGCCCAGGAACTTCCACACCCAGAAAATCTAATCTAGGTAAATTCCAAACTTAAAAGTATTAGATTCATATCCTGTGTTACAGGAGTGGTCCCAATATAGATGAATTCCTTTGTCTAAAGTGCTGGAGGCAAATGAGTCTCATGATCAAGCCAGATTCTTAGTGGGAGGGTTCTGGAAGCCCACCCTCTCATTAGAAATCTTCTCAATCATTAATTGTTCACCAATCAGCACCTATTTTTACCTATCAGAGTACCTCTTTTTTCTAAAAGCATCCAGGGATCTCCATGATTTGTCTTTAGTAACAGAGGAAGTGACACAGAAAGAGAGAGCGAGAGAGAGAGAGAGAGAGAGAGAGAGAGAGAGAGAGAGAGAGAGAGAGAAGGAAGGAGGGAGGGAAGAAAAGAGGGAGAGAGGGAGAAAGGGAAGGAGAGTCCTTAATTTATAATCTAGTTAATAAATTGATTATTAATTACTCAAACATCTCTCTCTTTCTGTCTCTGTCTCTCTTGGATTTTGCGTTTGTCATGAACAGTTTTTCTTTTTCAATTGGGTCAGGAATTGGAGGGAGAAAAAATAAATTAAGAAAAAAGTAGGGAGGTTGTGACAGTGTTATAGATATACTTTCAGATGATGTCACTGTTATTAATTTTTTGTTTACCTTAGGACAAAGATATAAAGGGTACCTGGGTGGTACAGTGGATAGGGCACTAGTCCTAGAGTCAGGAGGAGCTGAGTTCAAATCCAAGCTTAAATACTGACTAGCTTGTGATCCTGGATAAGTCATTTAACACTGTTTACCTCAATTTCTCCATCTGTAAAACAAGTTGAAGAAGGAAAAGACAAAGCCGCTCCAGTATCTTTGCCAAGAAAAGCCCATATGGGATTATTGAGAGATTTAGGTATGACTGAACAACTATAAAAACTTTATGGAAGATCCAGTTTGTGATTAGATCATATAAATTACTCACAAGATGATCCTCCCCAAGGATGCAAACATTCCTTTTACAAGATTGCTAGTCACTGACATGTTCAGAAGTGGAAATAAAGAGAAGAAGAAAGCAGCCAAAAAACGGATGGCTTCACCTGAGCAAAAATAGGGCTGGTTTATACTCTTCTCTTATAAACCATCATGGTTACAGCTGATGAAAGGGAGAAGAGAAATCTCTTTTACCCAAATGTCCTGGCTACATACACTCTGGTATGGAAGTCTGACATTGAAAGGGATTACAAAAGGGAGGGAGGAGAGATAGCTTTTAAGGAAGGCTCAGTCACTAAATCCTCTGGGCCATTTCTAGTTCTTTGGGAAATTCTCTCTATTAACAAAGGACCATGCCCTGTAATCTCATTAAATTAATCAAAAAACTATCCTGATCAATTTCCATTATGCTGACATCCTTATAAGACTCTTGCCTCCACCCAGCATTTTCCTAAAAATATCAGAATCTAATACATTTCTAATGCAAAGTCAATGCACCTGTGAGTTTCCAATCTATGGGAAGGAGAGGAGTAAAAACTTCAGCTGAGTAACAACTATAAAAACAACAAAAATCATTTTTAGACATATTTTCTCTAAGATCTTTTTTAGCTCAGAAATCCTTCCACTCTGAGTCCTTGCCCTTAAGGTGTTTATAATCTAATTAGTGGAGGCCTCCACAAAGTCTTATTCCAATGCTTCACCCTATGTTATCCTATGTCAGAAGGATACAAGCTCAGGCAGGTCTTCCAGCTCTGGGGAAGCTTCAGGTATGGTTCCAGCAACAGAGTATGTCTACTGTCCAAAGACAAGACCAGTGCACGTGAGTTTCTTTCTTTCTTTCTTTCTTTCTTTCTTTCTTTCTTTCTTTCTTTCTTTCTTTCTTTCTGAATAAACCATGTTTTTCTAATATATTTTCTACCATTTTCCCTTGTGCCCAATTTTAAATTAAAATCTCTTTGTAAATATTAATTTAATTTGGAGGGTCTTATTGGGTTTTTCATAGTTCATTGGACTACCAGAGGGGTCCAGATCCCCTAAAAGGATAAGAATCCCTGTCTTAAATGTATTTAAGGAACTGGAAAGAAGAGAAAGGAACAAGAAATAGACAAAAAAGATTGGAAATGATCTGTAGATATTTTCACAATAAATTACACTGGAACCATGACATTTGGACTCTAACATAACAGTTCCTGACATGAGGAAATAGAAAGCATGCCAAAGAAAACAAGGGTGGAAAGAACAGTAGAAGTAGGCACAGAAGAATTCTGTGCTCTTATTAACATAATTTTTAAGGGTTTTGAGGGATCAGTTTGCAAGATATCTGAAAGAGGTGAAGATATCTAAAGCTTAGGAAAAAAAATCTTGAACTTTATGATTTACCAAAACAAACAAACAAGATGAATAAGAGAATATTAATAGCTACTAAGCCATCTGCTTATTTCTCATCTCTATAAAATGTTTATGAGAATAATCTATATATGGAAGGAAGACATTCTTGATGAAGCTTGAGAAAGGAATGAGAAGTTTTCAAGTAGTATCTTTACAACAACAGATCACAAGTTTATACACTTGATTGATCCATACAGAGAATGAGATCCCACTCTGCTTATTGCATGTTGATGTTTTAAAATTTTTTGACTAGATAAAACAAAATATCTCTCCTCCAAGTGTTTCCCCATGCATCCCCACTTTACAAATGAGGAAAACTGAAATTGTCACTTGTTCAAAGTCTCATGGCTACTAAGTATCTGAGACTAGATTTGAACTCAAAAAATTTTCCTGTCTCCATCTACTATGCCATCCAGCTGCCCTGATGAATGAAAATTGCCTGTTGTCCAGACTAAAATAAGTTAGAAGACTATGCCCTCTGCCTCTTTCATCCTTACACTCTCACTAGGTGATCTCATCAGCTTTCATGCATTCAGTTATTGTCTCTTTGCCAATGACTCCCCAATTCATATATCCAATTCTAATCTCTCTCCTGAGCAATTGTAGATACAAGATAGACTGAGTAAAATTAATTTTCTTATCAAGAATGAAGTAAGAAATCCTCATGGATAAAATCACAGATTGCTCCCACCCCCCTTTTCTTTCTCCTCCTTTCCCCCAAAAAAATCCAGTCCTAAACAACAGAAATTTGTTGCTTCAATAAAGAGGTTGCTTCATGCATTTGAGCTTTGTGTTCTGAATCTAAGTACCTAAAACTGATGAGTCATAAAAGAAAATCCTCAATAGAAATACTCGTACATGTTCTTTTTATTTCTGCCGAACTAGAATTTAAAAAAAAAAAAAAAAAAAAAAAAAAAGCCTTGGGACGATGTGCTGTTTGAACCCAAAAATGCATCTGAGAATGACTGGTGTACAGAGAATCAGCTGTCTTGCTCTGGGAGTAGTTCTTGATTCATATAATAGCCATTGACCTCAAAGGCCTTTTTAGAGTCTAGGTTAATGACCCCCAAATTCTGCTGCTTCTTTCAAAAAAAATTAAACCAAAGAGTTTCATAAAAACTTTTCCTTATACCAAAGGAAGGCAGACCACAGGCAATTATCCCCAGGGCTCTTTGACAGCCAGTGAAGTAAGGCAGACCACTCTGATCTTGTGAATACTGAACTGAGTTTTATTTTCAGGCGTTCTTTGCCTTTTTTTGCATAATGGACTTCTTCAACAATCAGATAAAGCTTATGAACTCCTTCACAGAATAATGTTTTTAAAGTAACTGAAGAGATCCATTATATTAAAATATAGTAATGAAAATATTTAAAAGTCAGACCCTACATTAAGATCTCTTGGTTTAGAGAGTTGGTGGAACCTGATTAAATATTCCTTTTCTCTCAGAAGGAAAGAAGACTTCTCTGATTGTATTATTTTTAAAAAATCATCCCTTGGGAACAATATTAGACAGTATTTGTTTAGATTAATTTCTAGAATGAAGATGTTAATGCTTGGACAGACTACATTGGGAATATATAACATGTGGTGTTCCATTCTGGGTACCATATTTTAGGAAGGTCCTTGACAAAGCCAAAGCCAGAAAGTGACAAATAGGATGGTAAAAGGATGGAAATACTTGGCAATGGTAGGAGAAACTAGGGATGTTTAACCTAGAGATGAGAAAGAAGAGATGAGGGATATGATCCAAAGGGTATCATGTGAAAGAGAGATTAATTTATTTTCCTTTGCTCCTGAGGACAGTTCTAGGACCAATGGAGGGAATTTAGAAGGAGACAGCTTTTGACTCAATATAACAA
This sequence comes from Sarcophilus harrisii, assembly GCF_902635505.1. NCBI lineage: Eukaryota > Metazoa > Chordata > Mammalia > Dasyuromorphia > Dasyuridae > Sarcophilus > Sarcophilus harrisii. The sequence continues at coordinate 233,239,137 of NC_045427.1, forward strand.
TATTATTGTATAGTAAATCTATTCCTCCTGTGTAGCATGGAAGGTATTGTTATGTCATTCAAACAAAAGCAAAATAGACATCTCTAGCCACTTCTCCCCTCACTCTTTTCCAAGGAGACTTTATTTCCTTCTAGGAAGAGGAAGCAGGAATTGGGGCAGGAAGCTTGGCCATTCTGCTCTCCTCAGAGAGAACTTGGGACTGAGTTATAGGTGTTTTGAAGTTTATAAAGCGCCTTCCTTACAACATTCCCCTGAGTATGAGTGTATAAAGTTTTCTTAGCCCTGTTATACTGACAATGAAAGTGATGTCCTATAAAGTTTAGTAATTTCTCCATGGTCACCCTGTTGTAGTTGACATTTGAACCCAGGTCTTGTATCTTCAAATTCATCATTCTTTCCTTGAACTCAAGCTAACAATTGATGACAATTAAAGTATTCCCAAAATGCAAGACTGCCAGGAACAGACTAGATCATGTTATAAATCAAAGGCATAGTTTCCAAGAAGTGCTCATACTGATGATCTATGAAACTGAGAGAAAAGGAAGGAGAGAAGGAAATAGGAAAGGAAGGAAAGAGAGGGGGAAAAAGAGAGGGAAGGAAGAAGGAAGGAAGGAAGAAAAGAAGGAAGGAAGGAGCATTTATTAAGCATCTACTATGTTCCAGACACTGTGTTAAGCACTTTAATATCTTGTTTGATTCCCCAACAACCTTGGGAAGTAGACTTAACAGGTGGGGAAATTAAGACAGGCAAAAGTTAAATGACATGCTTAAGATCACACAGTAAAACCTCTGTTCTAGTCCAGATTTGAACAGATAAAGAGGCTTTAGTTTAGCTCATAAAAGGAACTGCAAACTCCATGTAGAAGAACAATTCCTATAGAATATCTAAAGTATTTGGTGAAGTCATTGCAATGTGTTACTATGGAACCTTGGGAAAAGTTACAAGACTTGGGTACTGATTCAACCACTAAGGGTATGACATTTGGCAACAGATTTAATCTCTCTGGTCTTCATTTTCTTCATATGTAAAATGAAGGTGTTAAATTAGGATTGCAGAAGTTACATCTAGATGATACCTTAGAGATCATGTCTAATTTTCTCATTTTACATCCTGTAAAATGAATCTCAAAAAAATTAAGTAATTTAAGGTCACACATTTCTTATTGCTCACACATTTATGTAAAAATCTTTCCTTCTTTCCTTCCTTCCTTCCTTCCTTCCTTCCTTCCTTCCTTCCTTCCTTCCTTCCTTCCTTCCTTCTTCCTTCTTCCTTCCTTCCTTCCTTCCTTCCTTCCTTCCTTCCTTCCTTCCTTCCTTCCTTCCTTCTTTCCTTCCTCTCTTTCCTTCCTTCTTTTTTTACCATTAAAATATTTGGAGCAAAACTTTCATTGACTGACACACTCTCAGAAGGAAAGAAATACTTTGTAAGAAAAGTTAGGAGGCATTTCCACATTTACAACTAGATTGCAAACTAAAGTGCTTAAAGTTTTCTGTTCAGTCAACCAATCCCTCACAAATAAATTCTCCAAAAAAAAAAATTTTTTTTTAAACCCACCCGAATGAAAAGGCTAATAAGTATTTCAAACATCATAGTACCACTTCTTCTGTAGTATTAGGATGGGGTAACAGAGCCATCAGTTACGAAACTTGAGCTCATTCATAACAAAACTCAACTATTTACTAGTCCTGTGTCTGGAGGTAGTTACTTCATCTTTCTGAGCCTTAGTTTCTTCATCTATAAAATGGAAATAATAATGCCTCCACTACCTCACTCATAAGCTTGTTATGGCAATTGCACTGTGTAAATGTAAATTGTTATTGCTATTGCATAATGTAGGATATGGGAAAATATCTCTCCGGCCACAGATCCCTCCCTTGCCATTAGCCACAGATTTCCTGCCCCAGGTGAGATTCAGGCTAGTCTCTGACTGCCCTCTGTTGACCAGCACTGGGAGTAACACCCACAACCACTTGGAGGGATGCTCCCAGAGTTAACCTATCTCTCACACAAAGCACTAAAGACCGGCAGCTGACCAGAAGCAGACTCCATTGGGTAGCACCAGAGCAGGAGATTTCAATCAATAAGTCAATCAATAAGCATTTATTAAGTGCTTTTTGACAGGTATTGTGTTTAGTGTTAGTGAAGGCAAAAATGAAATCGTCTCTGTTTTCAAGGAATTTATCACCAGTTGCATGATGGATCATCTCCCACTGGATGCTGACATCACATATCAACTTGCTCCAAAGGAAACTCTTTATCCTGGCCCTCATAGCATCCTTTTTCCTCCTCCAAACTTTTCTTTAATCGATTGAGGGAACCACTAACTTTTCAGTTACCTGTGTTAACAATCTCAATTTTATACCTGATTCTTTTATTTCTTCCCTCCTTCCCTCCTTCCTTCCTTTGGCAACCAAATGCCAAATTTACTGATTCTAACTCCGCAATATATTTTAAATCTTTCTCTTTCTTTATTCTCAGACTATTTAATCATTTCTCATCTGGATTCTTATGTTAACCCCATAAACTGGATTCCTGGCTTTCAGTTTTGATTTCCTCCAATCCCTAGCTCACACAGCTATTATCACAGTCTTTTGAGACCACTGGTCTGATCACATCTCTCTCATGCTCATGATACCTTCATCAGCTCACTACTACCTTTAGGATAAATTACAAACCGCTCAAATGAGCAATAAGAACCCTGCACAATCCAGCTCCAGTTTATCTTGCAGGCTGATTTCACATTATTTCATTTATCACGCTAATTTTTTAAAAATCTAGTCTAGCCTACTTGCTATTCCCTGAATTTATATTCTGTCTCCCACCTTTATACCTAAAATACATTCTCTCCTCCCTTTGCTTCTTAAATTCCTTTGCAACATATCTGTTGTATATCCCCTTTTCTTCTCTGACACTGCCACCAGTCTAGTGCAGATCCTTATCATCTCCTACCTGGACTATTGCAATAACCTGCAGGTGGGTCTTCCTGCCTCTAGTCTTCCCCCCTCTAACCCATCCTCCTCATTTCAGGATGAGAACTCTTTCCACCAATGTTGACAAGTGACTTCTCTATAACTTATATAGACATGGAGAATAATCTAGTCCTGAAGGTTGGGTGCCCATGGATGGTGAGTCAGCATGTGTCAGAGGTAGGTTTCAAGCCCAGAGTTCCTGATTTAACTTCCATTCAGCTACTAAATTGATTTTCCTAAAACACAGGATCTATCATGTCATAGCCCTGTTCAATAAATTCTAGTAGTTGCTGTTTCCTCCAGAAACAAATACAAAATGCTTTAGCATTCAAAGTCCTTCATAACCTAACCTCCTACTACTTTTTTTAGAATTTTTACAACTTCCTGAAAACTCTTGAAGCCAATACTGACCTGCTGGCTCTTTCATGAATAAGATATTCCATTTCTTGGCTTTGGGAATTTTCTCTGGCTATCCCCTCTGCTTGGAATAATCTTCCCTTGTTTTGAATACTGAACTCCCTGGCTTCTTTAAGTCCCAAAATAAAATCTTCTACAGGTGACTTTCTCTAACATCTCTTAATTCCAATGCCTTCCTCTTTTAATTATTTCCTATTTATTCTGCATATAGCTTGCTTTGTGTGTGTGTGTGCACACATTTGTATTTTATATTGTTTTCCTCATTACATTGTAAATTCCTTGAGGACAGAGATTGTCTTTTGCTTTTTTTTTTTTTGTATCCCCAGTGCTTAGCACAACTTAATAAGTGTGTATTAAATTGAATCAAATTCAAATCCCTAGCTTCCTTCAAAGTTCAGTTTATGAGCTGCCTTCTAAAGGAAATTTTTACCAATCTCCTTGCTTATCCCTCTTAATCCTCTTTAATATTTTCCTTACCAAATGACATTACATATATTTATCTGTTTAGACTGTATTATCCAGCAAAATGTAAGGTCCATGAGGTAGGGAAATTTTGTTATTTTATTTTTGTACCTCTAGGGCTAAGGACAGCATCTTGACCATATTAAATCATTAATAAAAGCTTCTGAAGACATTGCATTGGATTAGAAGGTCTCAGATGGTTCACACCTACACCAGGCTCCTCACATCAGAGTTATCTTTTCCTCCCACTCCTTACTCCAAATCGAGAATACATTATCTGTTTCTTTTTCCAAAAATTTATATGGTCTGAATACTCACTAGCTGTTTGCCCATAGGCAAGCCATTTCATCTCTCTGAACCTTGATTTCCTCATCTATAAAATTTTTAAAAATATAATAAAATGCATATATCATATTCTTTCAGGAAAATGTAAGCTCATTGAAAACAGCAACTTGTTTTCTTTTTCTCTTTTCTTTCTTTCTTTCTTTTTTTTTTTTTTTTTTTTTTTGTAGCCTTAAACTGGAGTTTAATAACTTTCTGTCAATAAAATCTTTTAGAAATCCTCTCCAGAGTAGCTCCCATCCCAGGAAATAAGTAGGTTATGCTATAAGCATCCCAGAAAATGCCCTATTGCTCCATAAGATTATCCAATCATGTCTCTTTTTTTAAGAAAAGGAGGGACAATTATTCCAAGGGAATAGTTGCTGAGGCTTTTAGGGTGGTGTTTAGTTATACTTCAGAAGCTTCCTTTTCTTCCAGTGACTAATAGCCCTGGACCTCACTGGCTTGGGCCGAGTGAATTGTTACCACAAACTGACAGAAGGAATAGGCCCCTTCTGGTTTATTGGAATGCTCCTATAGCACAATTTCCCTGCAGACTGCTCTCTGACATCTAGATGTGGTCCTTCTTAAGGAAGTCATAGAAGAAAGACAGGGGCAGGAACTGTTTAGTTTTACTTTCTCTATTTAAAATTAAATTAACATTTTAAAAATTAACAAGCCTTTATTTTCTTTCTTTTCCTGTTCCAATGATCCCACTCTTGGAAGGAAAAAACAATAAGGAAAACAAAACTCTTGTAACATTGATCATGCCCCAAACATACATCTCATTCATCACCTCTCTGTCAGAAGGGGGTTAACATGGATCATAACCAATCCTCAAAAGTCAGGATTGATCATTGCATTCATCAGATTTCTTAATTTTTAAAAAGTTGTTTCCTTTAACAATGTTATTGTTATTGAATAAATTGTTCTTCTAATTCTAGTGCCTTCCTCCTTTTGATTATTTCCCATTTGTCTTGTATATAGATGATTTCTATAGAGTTGTTTGTATGTAATGTCTTCCATTGGATTGTGAGCTCCTTGAGAACAAGTATTTTTGCCTTTCTTGTATTGTTAAAAAAAAAAAGCTTAGCACAGTGCTTGGCATGTAATAGGTACTTAATAATTGCCTACTGAATGTCTGCTCACTTTGTGCTGCATCAGCTTATGCAAATCTTATTAAGTTTCTATGAAACCATTCTGGCATTTCTTATTCTATTTCATTCTATTACATTCTATTACAAAGATATATCACAATTTTTTAAAAATATTCCCAGTTGATGAGCATCCTTTTCTCTTCTTTGCCACTGTAAAGGGGGAGAGTGAGGGGGAGAAAAGCTGTTATAAATATTATTAAACATGTGAGTCCTTTTCCTTTCTTGGATTTCTTTGGAGTATAGGCCCTGTAAGAGTATTTCTGGGTCAAAAGGTAAATTCAATTTAGTGACTTTTAAGGCATAGTTCTAAATTGCTTTCTAGAAAAGATGTAACAATTCATAGGTCCACCAAAAGTACATTAATGTGCCTGTTTTTCTACAGGCTCTCTAACCTCTATTATCACCCCCCCTCCCCTTTTTCCTATCTGACGGATATAAGGAAGAACTTCAGATTTCCTTTAATTTACATTTAAAAATTATTTAGTGATTTGGAAATATTTTCTTATGGTTATTAATAGCTTGGATTCCTTCCTTTGAAAACTGCCTATTCATAACCTTGGACCATTTACCAGTTAGGGAATGGAAGAGCCATTTAAAAAAAAAATTTTTTTTTAAAGAAACAGAAATTTTAACTGAGGTAAATTTTTTTTTAGAGGTTGTCTGAACTAGAAAAAAATATCTCCTTTTCCACCTGTCCTTCAGTGAAAGAGCTTATTTTGGGAAATGTTTATCTAACCTATTATTTAACCAGGAAATTGTGTTAGGTTTAACAACTTTCTGCCAAGGAAACCTTCCGATGACCTTCTCAGGGCCACATTGGAATGGCACCCACATCTATGCTTATATTTTTATTTTCATAATGCATTATCCATGCCTGCAAAGAATCTTTTCTCACTTTCAGCAAATTGGATTTTTTTTGGGGGGGGGGGAGGAGAAGAATGAAAGCTCTGTTTAAAAATACTTTTCAGAGTTCTTGAACTTTCTTCCATGAAGATCAAGGATTGTTTAGCTCACTCTCACTTTTACTTTGTTCAAAAAGCATTTGCTCAAGAGTCAGGAGATTTAGGATGAGTAGTTTGCTCTACAATTTCAACGATTCTAGGCAATTCACTTTTCTGAGCATCAACTTCCTCATCTACAAAAGGGGGAGAAGGGTAATAATACCTGTGCTACCTCCCTCAGGGTTGTTATGAGAAGCAAATGAGATCGTATATGTGAAAGTGTAAATTGTAAAGTGTTAGACAAATAAAAGGAATTGTTAAAAAAAAAAAAAAAAAAGTCAAATCTCACCTTAGGCAAGGACAAGATGATGGTCTTGTTTGACATTGTCAATCAACAAGTATTTTTAATTTAAAATACTGCACATTTTCTGCCCTATTCCTGCCTAGAATCAAGGCAGCTAAGAGGTGCTTTGGAGAGATCACCATCCCTGAAGTCAGGAGGACCTGAGTGCAAAATCCTGATACTTACTAGCTGTGTGACCCTGGGCAAGTCACTTTATCCTGATTGTCAGGAGAAGAAGAAGGAAAAGCATAGAGTCTAACAGAGACAGTAAGATTTACCCACAAGATAGTAGCAAACAATAGTCAGAGGACCTGGATTCATATCTCACCTCTCTGTTTATTACCTGTGTAATAGGTAGAAAAAGCATTTAATCTCCTTGGTCTCAGTTTTCTCATCTCTTAAATGAAGGAGTAGCTCTACATAGCCCCTGAGGGGCCTTTCAACTCTAGATCTATGGACTATGAGTCCAAATCTATAATAATGGCCAAATTGTCTGGTGCTGATGGCTAGCACCTAAGGCTGCCATAAAATAGAGTGATCCAGGAAAGCTGAAGTGGTCAGTGGAAATTGAGGAGATGGTGATTTTGAGCTGGATCTCAAAAGAATAGTAATTAAAAGGACCAGATGTGCCAAGTGGTAAAAAATGGATACTGAATCTGCATTCAGATTCAGACTCAGTTTTCTCACCTGTGAAATGAAGCAAAAACAAAACTAATACTGACATCAGAGTATACTGCAGAGAGACAGAAAGAGGAAATGGATGATGAGTTTGGGGGGAAAGGGAGGGAATCACAACCCTGGCAATTCTAGAGGTAGGATGTAGTAATTAATGATGGCAGATTTTTAATCACCCTGAAATAAGAGAGTGATAGGAAAGTCAGACTAAACCAATCCTAGATTACACTGATGGGGTTAGTCCAGGATTAGGGAGATGAGTCCTACTGAACTCCACCTGGTCAGAGTACATCCGGATCATAGTGTTTAGTTCTGGGTGCTATCTTTAGAGAGAGAATCTGGAGAGCATCCAGAGAAGAGCAACCAGGCAGGAGAAGGACATTGAGGTTATGCTACGAGAAGCTGAAGTAAAGGACCTGTAGGAATGTTGAGCCAGGAGAAGAGAAAGTTTGGGGAATTGGATGGAACATAATAATTATCTTCAAGAATATGAAGAATTGCCATGTGAATAACAAATAAATAACAAATAGTACTTACTACATGCAAGGTGCTGTATTTTGCAGTCATCTCGTTTGATCCTTACAATATCTTAATACTTAAGAGGTAAGTGTTATTATAAATGAGAAAATTGAGTTTGGCTCAGAGGACAGAACTGAGATGATTGTTATGTTGGAGGAGGGGAGATACAAAGGGACAAAATTGTGTTTTGAGGTAAAAGGAACAGTCCTGACAGATAAAGCCCTACAAAAGTGGAATTGACTAGATAGTACCCTTCCCTGGAGCTCACAGAGAAGTCTGAAGACCACTTGCAGAGAAGTTGCTCAGATAAAACTTAAACTTGATGGTCTCCAAAGTGCCTTCCAGCTCTGAGAAGTTTTGCAGAGCATTGAAGCACCTTGACAGATGGTAAAGCTCTGTATACATATGAGCGAAGGTACTAACATTTCACTGCCAGAAGTGATGATAGTAAAAATGAGAATAAAAGTGGGGATTGGGGACAGGGTCATTGAGGAGACAGATCTGTTTAGGAAGGAAGATCTAACCTAGGGAAGAATAGGAAAACAAGGGACTGGATTACAGACAAGTAAATTTAGCTCTACAGTGTATTCATTTACCTTTTTTTGTTTTGTTTTATTTTGTTTTGTTTTAAATAAATATATTCAACACTAGATGTGAAAATCAATAGAGTGGCTTTTGGTTTCCAGCAACATCAAAAGTTCCAAACCACTCCCTGTGTTTGCAGGATGGTTTAGTAATCAGGAAGTAATTATTTCAGTTGTGAGGCTTGTTTTTGCTTTAAATCCCTAATCTGATGGCAACATGGAAAGATGCTCTGGTGGCATATCAATCATTCCTTGTGGGGACTAGCCAGTCACTGATTTCCCAGAAGCACAATCTAGTTTTTCTTATTAAATACAAAATCCAAACCCACACGGTTACAAATACTCAGAACCAGGATTTGGAGGATCTTGGCAGGGTTCTATTTCACAAAACCTTTTAAATATAAATATCTCTCGTTTTTAGTTTGGGGCTTAGCAAAAATCCATGGAACATATTTTCTCTTAATTTAAACCATGACTTACAAGGAAATGTATTCCTAAGCAGAGGGAGCAGAGTTTCTTCTTGGCATGGAGAGCACTCTTGCTTGGGGTTTTATCATTTACAATATATAAGGCAAGGAGGATTGGAACCTCTGTCAAGCCCCCAGCCTCATTGGTTGAATGACTAAATTATTCCAACCTCCACTTAAGAACTCATTTGATTTGATGCATTATAATTGACATAGAACACTTAAATTCACATACCTAGAATAAAACTAATATAGAATTATTTCTAACTAACTCCCAGGGAGGATGATAAGAACACTGGAATATATTAAGAGTGTCTTCAGAAAATTGTCTGTGAATATTCAAGGAATTTATTTTTTATACCTCTCCTCCCACAAGATACTAAATTCTCTGCTTCTGACCTTATCATTCAACTGAAACTGAGCAAGGGAGTAACATGGTCAGACTGGTTTTGGGGGGAAAATCATTTTGGCAACTGAGTGGAAAATGATTGGTGGGGAAAGACTTGAGGCAGAGACCAAAGAGATGGCTATTGCAAAAGTCCAAGTGGTAACAGGGGCCTGTCCTAGGGTGGAGGCTGAATGAGTAGAGATTAAGTGACACAAGAAATGTTGTCAACAACAGTCTAAATAGCTTGGGGTGAGGCAAAGTTACCGATAGTATCATAATCACTCAATCTGATGGCCTGATCTTCTTTGTCTTTCTGCAGTCATTGACCATCTTCTCTGAATATTTCTTCCTCTCTAGATTTCAATGATTGCTTACTTTGCTCTCCTAGTTCTTTTCTTGAACACTTCTTCCCTCAGATTTCATCCAGATCCTCCTACTACATGTATAGCTCCAAAGTTCTCTTCTTTTAGACTGTTTTACTTGGTGATCTCATCAGCTTACACTGGTCCAATTACCCTCTTGATGAAGCTGATTCTCAGCACTATATATTCTTTAGCACAGGCCCATATCACTCACTGCCTTTTGGACAGATCAATTGATGTCCTATGACAAAAAAAAAAAAAAATGTGGCCCTTCCATTGTGGGTCATAACACCATGTGGGGATTGTGAAATTATTGTTTATTATCAATAAATGTTTGATTAATTTTTTATTTTTTAAATAATAGCTTTTTATTTTCAAAATAGATGAAAAGATAGTTTTCAACGTTCACTCTTGCAAAACCTTGTGATCTAAATTTTCTCACTCCCTTCCCCCCCCACCTCCAGACAGCAAATAATCCAATATAGGTTAAAAATGTTATCCTTCTAGACATATTTCCACATTTATCATGTTCCACAAGATAATAAATGTTTGATTTATATACTTACTTTATATATCTATATATTTAAAATTGTGTAAAAATTTCTTGGGCCAAAAGAGGAAAAAGTTTAAGAAGTCCTATCCTATAGACATCTCAAACTTAGCATGTCTGAAACAGACTTCATCCCCTCCCCCCTCCAGAAACCTTCCTTTTTTTCCCCACTTTTCTATTCAAGAACATTTACAATGCTTATAGTGACCTAGACTTATAATCTCAGTTTGACCCTTTATTCCTTATATTCCCTATGACCTCAAGTTTTTTTTTTTTTCCCTTTCAGGTTTAATTAGCTTTGCTTTTCTGACCTAGTCCAGTCCACTCCTCCTAAAGCAGCCCAGTGTTGCTTCCAGGGTCTCACCATACTGGTTCTGAACTTAATGTAGGTACCCCAGTCTTGCTTCAGTTCAAGAGTTTACTCTTGTGATGTCATTGGTCTTCTTTGAGAATGAAGGATGAACAACAAGCGTTTCAGGTCAGATCTTCCTGACTGGAGCAATCGGCTAGCTTTAATCTTCCCAACAGCAGAGTCTACAGGTATGAGTTACCATACTAGCCATCAATCTCTAATTTCTCTCTGCCTGAAATCTCCCCTCATCCAATCCATCCTCCACTCAGCTACAAGAGCTATTTTTTTAGAGTGCAAGTTTAATCATGTTCCCCCTTACTCAGTAAATGCCAGTGTCTCCCTATTACCCCAGGAACAAATATTAGATCCTCTGTTTGGCATTCAATGCCTTTCACAGCCTGCCCTCTTCCTTCCCAATCTTCTTATATTTGTTTACCTCTATGTACTTAACAAATGCTAGTTAACTGGCCATTATTTTGTTTCTTTTCATTATTATAGAGCTCTAAGTTTTCCATTTAACCATGGAAAGGATGCTAGAATCCAACTAGACCAATGCCCCTCATTTTACAGCTGAGAAAAATTAGACCCAGGGAGATTGTATCTCGTTTGCATTCACCCAAGACAAAGTTATGATTTGAACCAAGCTTCTGAGACTCTAGGAACAGTAGTTTCTTCACTATGATGACTTGTGCAGGGTCATCAATTAATAAATACGAGACAGGGTTCAAACTCAGGTCTCTTGACTTCAAAACTAACAATCTTTCCATTACAAAACACACGTATTCACATATTTACTTTGATGCTTTGAAAGCCCTGACGGTTGGAATGACTATCCCTTCTACTGATGTGACGAGCAACCACTTTACATTCCATCCATTTTTGGGGTTTAAAAAAATCATTACCTGGTTGATGGTCCACCTTGTGACATTGAACCCCTTTACCCTTAATTAAGCAGTTCCTTAGAGTAGTGGTCTCCAAAAAGGTACGTGGCTTTACCATGACTGAACCCAGAACTGAAACCCCCCAAAATAGAATCATCTCACTGGGACTTTTCCTCTAGCACAATTGCATTTACCCTTACCCCCTCAACTCTCCACTAGACTCTCTGCTTCTTCTTCTAAGATCCCAAGTATCATGTCAGGACTCCTAGGCACCCATAACTTCAGTTGAAATATTCTTTTGGGAAAATGCCACCCTCACTTCTGACCTTTAGTTTATCTTGGATTGTAGCAGGTATCCTTGGAATGCCTGCTTTGTGCTTTGGGGGAGAGGGGAAGGGGAAATCAAGAGCCAATGACTAAGAGCCCTCCTTTCCCCACTTTTTCTCTTTTCATTCTGGGTGAGATAAAATGAGAGACACAGGGTGAGCAGACACGGATGCATTATCTTTATTGCTAAATCAATCCTTATCACTGGTGAGGGCACCATCTGCCTTTTGGTTACCTGTGTCCTTAATCTGAAGGTCATCCTTGATTCCTCACTTTTTCTCACTTTTTATGTCCAATCATTTGCTGAATCTTCCTATTTTCCCTGCTATTCCCTGCTATTTTCATAACTCTGCTCCCTCTCACAACTAACTTTTCTTCTTTATCCAAGTTCAGGATCACGTCATCTTTCACCTGAATTATTGCCATATTCTTCCATTTGTTCCTTCTGTCTCAATTTCTTCCTTCCCCAGCTCTACAGAGCTTTTTTTTTAAAGAGCATACTCTGTACTCTGTACAATTTACCTATTCAATAAGCTTCTTTGGCTCCCTATTAACTCTAGAATCAAATGTCATTTCACTTTTAGCCCATCCTTTATTGATTTCTATTTTTGTAAGTTTCATCATGTACATAATTAATATTATATAATATTCACATGCATATAATTTATCAATAAATATACTGGCACATTTGAAAGAGGCAGTAAATTACATATTCATATTGGGAATATATGACCTCCCCCCCTTTTTTTTTTCACTGTTAGAGGTTTAAAATTAAAATAAAAATAACTTAGGAAGACCACTGCCTTAGGCAAGACTTGCACCATGGTAGGTGGGGTGTAATGAATATTATGAAACAAAAATCCTTGTCTGTGACTACAAAGTAGAATAGGGGTTACTGGAAGGGGTACAGGGCAGGATCTGTTTGGATATAGAAGCAGGAATCTTATTGTGTCATGGTAGACTGTGTCTTTGGAAGGAAGGAGATTAGTATATGTTTGTGGAGTAGAGATTAGTGGAGGGAATCTATATTTGGAAGGTGGAGGTCAATGGTTTGGGAAGTGGAGGTTACTGAAAGAAATTTCTATGTGGTTAGTGGGAGGTCAGTTGTTTGGAGGGAGGAGAATTTGCAGGACAGAGTTCACTGTTGGGGATCGGGGGGCACTTTGCATTGGAAATGGGGTTCAGTGTATGGCAATCTTTCTGTGTTTGGGAGATAGAAGTCAGTAGAGAGTTGCGGTCAGCTGGCTTTGGGTGGGAGAAATCAAGTAATATTGACCTGTTAAGAGACTGATGTAAATTCCCCCTCCAGCTGCTATTCTTGGTATATGAGGTCATATTTGCATGAGGTTTAAGGCTTCACATAAGATATGTCAACCCTCTATTGACATTGCCCCCTCTCTGCAAATTTTTTCTTTCTGGTTCCTTTTGCATCCCTTCTTTAGAGAAACAAACGGGCCCCCCAAACACTGCCTGAAGATGGCAGCCTCATAAGCATAAGTTCACCTTGTAGGCAGACCTAAGGCAGCTGTCTCCTGACATGGAAGGGTTCAACTGTCAGCTTAAATTCCACATCTCAGAGGACATGGAAAGCAACAGCTCCAGCTACCCCCAAGTTGTCTTGGTCCTTTCACATTTCCCAGGCAAGCTGGGCTCCTCGACTTCAGCAAAAGGTTATTAAGCTTCTCGGCTTACATCTGTTTGATTTTATCTCATCATGACAATGTAATGTGGAAAGGAATTTGGAGAATTGAAACCAAGTGTGCACTGATCATTTTTTACAAGGAGAGACCACTGTTTGTCTTAAAGAAGGCACTACTCAGCTCCAAATTTCTCAAAATGTCAATCTAAACAAAATAGATATGTTTGTGTGGAGAGGGGAGAGAGAAAACAAAGAAAAAAAACTGGAATCCTTTGGATTCTGAGCTAGAAGAGTCTATAAAGATCATGACCAACCCCACTTACTTTATAGATAAATAATAATAATAATACCTCACATTCATGTGTGTATGCATTCATTCAACAGGTATTTATTAAAAGCTGGCTAGGCATTTATGAGAATCATCATGAAGGCATAAAAATCTGGGATTGGTGTCAGAAGGAACTAGAGTCTTCTTCACCAGTTCTAGGCTTTGTGACCATGGGCATCTCCTAGTACCCTAGACAACACTCTTAAAACTAGAGGTCACAAAGAACAGTCAAATTGATCTTCCTAAAATTTAGATCTGATTGTAACACCTCCCTAATCAATAAACTGCAATAGCTCCAAATTACCTCCAGGTAATTAACTCTTATTTTTTTTTAAGAATAGTCCTTTAAATTTAGTTAGAGAAATGATATATACACATGATTATGGACAGGCAGATAGGTGTCATAGTAGAAAGGCCCGAATTCAAATGCAGTCTCAGACAGTTGTTAGATGATCACAGGTATGTCACTTCATCGTTTTTTACCATACTTTCTTCATCGTAAAATGAGAATAATAAATAAAACACTCCAGGACTCCTAGGACTTTTGTTAGGATAAAAATGAGATAATATTAGTAAAGTGCTTTTTAAAAGAATTGTCTTAAGGACACCTAAATTGTATAGTGGAAAGAGCCCTAGCCCTGGAGTCAGGAAGAACTGAGTTCAAATGTGGCCTCAAACAGTTACTATCTGTGTGACTCTGAGCAAATCATTTAACTCTGCCCCTGTCCCCAAATCTTAGTGCAGTTTTAAATTCTAATACATCAAAGCTGTTTTAAGCTTTTGGGATGCCTTATTTTAAACCCTCTGTTTGACTTTTAAAGCTCTCTATAAGCTGAACCCTTCTAACCTTTTCATTATTCTCACACTTTGCTTTCCATATTTTCTTTTTTTTCCCATATTTTTCCATATATTCTGTGACCTAGTAACATTGGTCTCTCTGATGCTCTTCTGAACAAGATCCTCCATTTCCCAATCTGAGGATTCCCAATGCCTGGAACACCTTCTCACCTCTTAGTTTCCCTCCCTTCCCTTCCCTCATTTTGGCTAAAGTCATACTTTCTGGGAGCCTTTCCTAATCTTTTTTTGTGGGGGCTGATGGGGTAAAGTGACTTGTTGAGGATCACATAGCTAGTAAATGCCTGAATTTGGATTTGATTTCAGGTCTTTCTGACTCCAGGGCTTGTGCTCTATCCACTGTACCACCTAGCTGCCTACTCCCCTTCTTAATCTTAATCCCAGTCCTGCCTTTTCTCCGAGATTACCCCCAATTTAGCCTGCATACTAAATTGTTGTTTACTTGTCTCCTTTAAAATAACTTTAAAATAATAACTTTTTATGCCTCAGTAGCCTCACCATAAAACAGAAATGATGCTTATTCTATCTCCATCAGAGGGATGTTATAAGGAAATTGCTTTGTAAATTTTAAATGTAGTCTCTATGAATGCAACTCGTTATTTGTCTGCTAAAGTTTTCCTTATATGTTTCATCTTGACAGGACTTTTGACATTCTACTTACATGCCCCATACTAGGTGACAAAATTAATTATCCAAGGTCACATAACTGGTTAGTAGCAAAAGGGACCCCATTCTAAGATCTAAAAGTCATTCAGTAATGCCTTTCTATAACACAGGGGTCAATCATATTTCCTTGGGGTGATGGTTATAAGGAGATAGAGAGGCAGGAACCACATTTCTTTGTCTTTTGTTTTCAAATTTATCTTGTCATTTATTTGAAAATATGTCTATAGTTCCTAGAAAAATCTTTCCACTTGGGAGAAGATTTACAGGAAGCATATTTCTTACTCTTAGAATCTCATAGGTTGTAGTTCTCTGTGGAGTGAACAGGGTATGTTCATTTTCTGCATGCATGTGTCATAAATGGGCCAGCCTCTCTGTTTTGGAGAGACTGTATATGTCCAGGAGTTTGGCTTGGGTCCAAGATGATAGAATTTGATGCATTTTTAAAGCTGTTTTTTGCAATTTGACCTTCCTGTAAAAACCCTCTGCAGAAGGACCAGAATCTCCAGAAGTCCCCAAAACATTGTCCATCCCAATTGACCTCATGACATCAAAGAATCTGAGTTTTGGAAGGGACCTCAGATATTACCTCCACTGCAACACTCTTAAGGGGTGATTAATTCTTCTTAAAAACTCAAGTAAGAGAACTACTTATCTCTTAAAGCATCCACTCTACTCTGGGACAGCTGTATTTGGAAATATTTTCTAACTTTATACCTAAATTTGATTTTTTGCTCCTACTTCTTTTGCCTTCTGGGGCCATACTAGACAAGTTTAAATTTTTTCTTATGTGACAGCTCTTCATTTAGTTGGACAGCTTTCCCCACCCCTACCTCTTCCATAAATCTTCTCTTCTCCAGATTAAACATACTTAATGGGTCCTCAAGAATGATTTAAAAGTTTAACATCATCCTACTTGCCCTTCTTTGGATAATCTCTAGTTTATCAATGTTTTTCTTAAACATGAGACTAAATTTAGTCTGAGCAAGACAGAGTACAGTAAAGATATTACTTCTATAAGCTTAGATACCATGTCTTTCTTAATGTACATTACATTTTTGGAGGGGAAGGGAAAAATCCTGTCATACTCGATGCAGTCCACTAAACCCTTGCCCTCCCAACTCTGTCTTTGGATGAACTGCTCTCTAGTCAAACTTCCATCTTGTATCTGCAGAAGTGATTTATTTGAACCAAAGCATAAACCTTTTCATTTATCCCTAATAAATTTTATCTTGGTTCAATTTGGTTCAGTGTGGAAGCCTGTCAAGATTTTTGGATTCTGCAAGAAAATGGAAACTGGAGTGGATGCCCATCAGTTGGGGAATGGCTGAATAAGTTATGGTATATGAAAATTATGGAATATTATTGTTCTGTAAGAAATAACCAGCAGGATGATTTCAGAAAGGCCTGGAGAGATTTACATGAACTGATGCTGAGTGAAGTGAATAGAACCAGAAGATCATTGTACACGGCAACAACAATTGCCATGTATATGATAATCAATTCTGATGGACATGGCTCTCTTAAACAATGAGATAATTCAAACCAGTTCTAATGATCTTGTGATGGAGAGAGCCATCACACCCAGAGAGAGGACTGTGGGAAATGAGTGTGGATCACAACATAGTATTTTCACCTTTTTTTGTTGTTTGTTTGCATTTTATTTTCTTTCTCATCTTTTTCCCTTTTTGATTTAATTTTTCTTGTGCAGCAAGATAATTGTACAAATATGTATGCATATATTGGATTTAACATATATTTTTACCATGTTTAACATATATTGGATTACTTGCTATTGGGGGTAGGGCGAAAGGGGGAAAATTGGAATACAAGGTTTTTCAAGGGTTAATGTTGAAAAATTATACATACATATCTTTTGAAAATTAAAATGCTTTAATAAAAATGCTATCACAAAAAAGACTTTTGGATTCTGTTTCTTTCATCCAATTTATTTGTTAACTGTTCTAACTTTGTGTTATCTGCAAGTAGGAGAGGTATGCCATTTATGACTTTATGATTGACAAAAAATATTGAACAACTGAGGACCAAACACAGATTCTCTAAGATACTTTACTAGAGACTTCCTTCTAAGCAGACATAGACCCATTAATGATTATTGTTTGGATCTAGTCATTCAACCCTTTTCAAATCCATCTAACTATATAAAGTCTGGCCATATTTCTCCTTTCTGCCCAAAAGAATAACATGAAAATCTTTGTCAAAGGCTTCACTAAAATCTTAGTTAAAATTAGCATTCTATAAGTTACTATCCTGGGCAAAAATGTCCCATGTCTCATTCTTGCCCTCTGGCTTGACTAAGTTTGATTTTAAAAATTAGGGAAAGTTTATAGTCCTTCTTTCCTGATTAGCCAGCAGTGATAACTCAGTAAGTCAGTATCATTAGACACACATGACCAGTTACTCTGGATTTGTTTACTTGTATAACAAGTTGCAGTGTGGAGCTCCCCAGTAATATTCAGCTATCTTTTAAAGCCCACTTCAAACTCCAGAAAGCCTTGTCTGATAAAAGACTAGATAATCACTTTTCTCCCCTAAGATTTCACATGGCACATTGATTTGCAAACTAAGTCAATCCAATTAAAAAAATCCTTTAAAAACTTAAAATGTATTAGACATTGTTCTAAGTATATATTTATATATCACAAAAAAGTAAAAAAAAAAAAAAAACAAAACCCCTGCCTTCAAGGAGATTACATCCTACTAAGGAGTTAGGATAAGATTTTTCAGCCTTTTTAATGTCATGATCTCCTTTGACAATCTGGGGAAGCCTAAGAATCCTTCTCAGAATAATGTTTTAAAATACATAAAATAAAATGCACATCATTGCAAAGAAAACCAACCGTTAGTAAAAATAAGATTGTGATTTTTTTTTCCCATTCAAAATCACAGATCCTGTGAAATGAATCTGTGAACTGGAGGATAAGAATTCCTGGGTTATAGTGTTTGACAAACCCAAAGACCCCAGCTTTTGGGATAAGAACTTACTGTTTGACAAAAATTGCTGGGAAAATTGGAAACTAATATGGCAGAAACTAGGCATTGATCCACACTTTACACCGTACACCAAGATAAGGTCAGAATGTGTTCATGACCTAGGCATAAAGAATGAAATTATTAATAAATTAGAGGAACACAGGATAGTTTACCTCTCAGACCTGTGGAAGGGGAAGGAATTTATGACCAAAGAAGAACTAGAGATCACTATTGACTACAACATAGAAAACTTTGACTATATCAAACTGAAAAGTTTTTGAACAAACAAAACGAATGCAGACAAGATTAGAAGGGAAGCAATAAACTGGGAAAACATTTTTATAGTCAAAGGTTCTTTTTTTTTTTTTTTTTTTTTTTAATTTAATAGCCTTTTATTTACAGGATATATACATGGGTAACTTTACAGCATTAACAATTGCCAAACCTCTTGTTCCAATTTTTCACCTCTTACCCCACCACCCCCTCCCCTAAATGGCAGGATGACCAGTAGATGTTAAATATATTAAAATATAACTTAGATACACAATAAGTATACATGACCAAAACATTATTTTGCTGTACAAAGAGAATCAGACTCTGAATTATTGTACAATTAGCTTGTGAAGGAAATCAAAAATGCAGGTGTGCATAAATATAGGGATTGGGAATTCAATGTAATGGTTTTTAGTCATCTCCCAGAGTTCTTTTTCTGGGTATAGCTGGTTCAGTTCATTACTGCTCCATTAGAAATGATTTGGTTGATCTTGTTGCTGAGGATGGCCTGATCCATCAGAACTGGTCATCATCTAGTATTGTTGTTGAAGTATATAATGATCTCCTGGTCCTGCTCATTTCACTCAGCATCAGTTCGTGTAAGTCTCTCCAGGCCTTTCTGAAATCATCCTGTTGGTCATTTCAAGAACAGTAATATTCCATAATTTCATATACACAATTTATTCAGCCATTCTCCAACTGATGGACATCCATTCAGTTTCCAGTTTCTAGCCACTACAAAAGGGCTGCCAAACATTCGTGCACATACAGGTCCTTTCCTTCTTTATAATCTCTTTGGATATAAGCCCAGTAGTAACACTGCTGGATCAAGGATGCAAGTTTGATAACTTTGAGCATAGTTCCAAACTACTCTCCAAAATGGTTGATTATTACAACTCCACCAACAATGAATCAATGTCCCAGTTTTCCCACATCCCCTCCAACAATCATCATTATTTTTTCCTGTCATCTTAGCCAATCTGACAGGTGTGTAGTGGTATCTTAGAGTTGTCTTAATTTGCATTTCTCTGATTAATAATGATAGTCAAAGGTTCTGATAAAGGCCTCATTTCCAAAATATATAGAGAATTGACTCTAATTTATAAAAAATCAAGCCATTCTCCAATTGAAAAATGGTCAAAGGATATGAACAGACAATTCTCAGATGAAGAAATTGAAACTATTTCTAACCATATGAAAAGATGCTCCAAGTCATTACTAATTAGAGAAATGCAAATTAAGACAACTCTGAGGTACCACTACACACCTGTCAGATTGGCTAGAATGACAGGGAAAGATAATGCGGAATGTTGGAGGGGATGTGGGAAAAGTGACACTAATACATTGTTGGTGGAGTTGTGAACACATCCAACCATTCTGGAGAGCAATTTGGAACTATGCTCAAAAAGTTATCAAACTGTGCATACCCTTTGATCCAGCAGTGTTACTACTGGGCTTATATCCCAAAGAGATCATAAAGAAGGGAAAGGGACCTGTATGTGCACGAATGTTTGTGGCAGCCCTCTTTGTAGTGGCCAGAAACTGGAAACTGAATGGATGTCCATCAGTTGGAGAATGGCTGAATAAATTGTGGTATATGAATATTATGGAATATTACTGTTCTGTAAGAAATTACCAACAGGATGATTTCAGAAAGACCTGGAGAGACTTACACGAACTGATACTGAGTGAAACGAGCAGGGCCTGGAGATCATTATATACTTCAACAACAATACTATATGATGAACAGTTCTTTTTTTTTTTTTTTTAATTTTTTTTATTTAATAGCCTTTTATTTTTACAGGATATATACATGGGTAACTTTACAGCATTAAAATTGCCAAACCTCTTGTTCCAATTTTTCAGCTCTTACCCCCACCCTCCCTAAATGTCAGGATGACCAGTAGATGTTAAAATATATTAAAATATAACTTAGATACACAATAAGTATACATGACCAAAACATTATTTTGCTGTACAAAAAGAATCAGACTCTGAATTATTGTACAATTAGCTTGTGAAGGAAATCAAAAATGCAGGTGTGCATAACTATAGGGATTGGGAATTCAATGTAATGGTTTTTAGTCATCTCCCAGAGTTCTTTTTCTGGGTATAGCTAGTTCAGTTCATTACTGCTCCATTAGAAATGATTTGGTTGATCTCGTTGCTGAGGATGGCCTGATCCATCAGAACTGGTCATCATCTAGTATTGTTGTAGAAGTATATAATGATCTCTTGGTCCTGCTCATTTCACTCAGCATCAGTTCGTGTAAGTCTCTCCAGGCCTTTCTGAAATCATCCTGTTGGTCATTTCTTACAGAACAGTAATATTCCATAATTTTCATATACCACAATTTATTCAGCCATTCTCCAACTGATGGACATCCATTCAGTTTCCAGTTTCTAGCCACTACAAAAAGGGCTGCCACAAACATTCGTGCACATACAGGTCCCTTTCCCTTCTTTACAATCTCTTGATGAACAGTTCTGATGGACCAGGCCATCCTCAGCAACAAGATCAACCAAATCATTTCCAATGGAGCAGTAATGAACTGAACCAGCTACGCCCAGCGAAAGAACTCTGGGAGATGACTAAAAACCATTACATTGAATTCCCAATCCCTATATTTATGCCCACCTGCATTTTTTATTTCCTTCACAAGCTAATTGTACAATATTTCAGAGTCTGATTCTATTTGTACAGCAAAATAACGGATTGGTCATGATTACTTATTGTGTATCTAATTTATATTTTAATATATTTAACATCTACTGGTCATCCTGCCATCTGGGGGAGGGGGTGGGGAGGTAAGAGGGAAAAAAATTGGAACAAGAGGTTTGGCAATTGTCAATGCTGTAAAGTTACCCATACATATAACCTGTAAATAAAAGGCTATAAAAGGCTATTAAATAAAAAAAAATTTAAAAAAAGAGAAAAAAATTTATTTAAATAATATAAACAAACAAAAAAAAAAAGAATTCCTGGGTTAGAAGGAATGAGGAATAAAGGATGACTATGACTGAGAATCTAGGTGACTCAAAGGTCAGGTAATATGACTCTAAATGTGTAAGCTAGAGAAAGCAGTGGATGTCTTGTCTGAGCACTGCCAGACCCCTATGCTCCATAACTGAAAGATAGAGGAACAGATTCTTGAGTATTGAAATGCAGCAGCCTTGTACAGCCAAAACTTTGGCAAAGAAGCTAGAGCTAAGTTAAAATGGACCCTAGGACCAGAAAGAAAAGAATTAGCCAAGAAGGAATCTAAACAGAGGAAGCTAAATGTCCTGTAACCAATTGATGCTTAAAACTAAGATTCAAATTTAGCAATCTTTATAACTTGAGCTAGTGTTGCCCTTTTTAATCTTTTTTCTCCTCCTACATCTTTTCCCTCATTCCTACTATGATGCTTCATAGTAAATCCCCATTTAATTAGGTATCTGACATAGAAGATGGGATGAGGAAAAAGAAATTTTTTTGGTGGACCCTCTGTAGGAGGTATGGTTGTAGTGAAAATTCAACAGATAGCATTAGCTATCCAATTCAAGGACTATTGATTGATGGGAAAATGAAGTCGTATCATGAAATTTCTAGGAGAGATGATTAGGCAGCAAGTGAGCCCCCACTCCATTACCCTACAGTCCAAGGCCACACAACTTCATAAATGGATGGATAAACATTCATTCATTCATTCAGTTCATTTTCTGTTCACTGCTTTCTCACAGAATTCTTCTCATCCTTCAAAACACAGCTTGATCTTTTTATAGTAGCAAGGAATTAGAAATTGAGTGGATGTCCATCAGTTGGACAATAAGTTATGATATGTGAAAGTAATGGAATATTAATGTTCTATAAGAAATGATGAGCAAACTAATTTTTAGAAAGTCCTGGAGAGACTCACATGAACTGATGCTAAGTGAAGTGAGCAGAACCAAGAGAACATTGTACTCAACAACAGCAAGATTATGTGATAATCAATTGTGAGGGCTCTTTTCACCAATGAGGTGATGATCCAAGCCAGTTCCAATGGATTGGGAATGGAAAATGCCATCCACATCCAGAAAGAGAACTATGGAGACTGAATGTGAATTGAAGCATAATTTTTTCACATTTTTTTGATTGTTGTTGTTTGTTTTTCTTTGTCATTTTTTTTCCTTTCGGTCTGATTTTTCTTGCACCACATGACAAAAGATGGAAACATATTTAAAAGGATTGCGCATATTTAACCTATATCAGATTGCTTGCAGTCTTGGGGAGAGAGGAGATAAGGGAGAGAGAGGAAAAAATGAATGTTCAAAACTATCTTTACATGTATTTGGAAAAATAAAATACTATTAAGAAAAAAAAGCTTGATCATCTTGATAATTTTCCCAATCCATTCAACCCAATCCATTTCCTGCCTAAACTACTATGTACTTATTTGTATTTATGTTCTTTATATTTATTTCTCTCTGTATATATCTACATGTGTGTATACGTGTGCGTATATATATATATATGTATATGTGTGTGTGTAATTTTTTTTCACTGATACTAAGTTCCTTGAGAATAAGAATTGTGTGATTCTTTCTTTGTATCCCCTATGTCCAGCACAGTGTCTGGCATATAATAGGTGCTTAATAAATACTTGTTGAATATTATTAAATGCCTATTATATTCCTAGCACCATGCCTAGTGCTAAGGATGCAAATACAAAAAAACAAAACAAAACAAAACATTTTTTATCCTTAAGAGCCCTATTTCAGGAGACAGTACACATAGGAGAGAGGGGACCAAGGAAGG
This sequence comes from Sarcophilus harrisii, assembly GCF_902635505.1. Classification (NCBI taxonomy): domain Eukaryota; kingdom Metazoa; phylum Chordata; class Mammalia; order Dasyuromorphia; family Dasyuridae; genus Sarcophilus; species Sarcophilus harrisii. The sequence continues at coordinate 233,262,385 of NC_045427.1, forward strand.
GAATTTTTGTCTGGTAAAGGCAGAAGTGGAGCCATAGAACACATAATTATTGTGCCTTTTCACAAGCATGGTGGTGCTGATAGGATTACTGTTCTCATAGCAAGAGATAGAAAGCAAGGGTCTATACGAGGTCATGCAACTGTTGAAAAGGCAGATGATGGCATATAAATTAAGTGAGTTTGCTGCCATCAGCTCTCCCAGCTAGGTGGTACAGTGGGTAGAGCACTTAAGGTAGGAAAATTCATTTTCCTGAGTTCAAATCCAGCCTCAGACTCTTACTAGTTGTGTGACCCTGAGTAAGTCACTTAACCATGCTTACCTCCATTCCTTCATCTGTAAAATGAGATAGAGAAGGAAATGGCAAAGCACTCCAGAATCTCCTAGCAAAAAAATCCCAATGGGGTCACAAAGAGTCAGACGTAGTTAAACAAAAAATTCTTCCATCAAGACAGTTTGTCTCCAAGAAGGAGATCCACGGGGGAGGGGATTAATGCAGCCAGGATATGTGGTCTGTGGAGATCTGGTCCAGAAAGTGCTCTTCTAAGTAAAGTCAGGGAACATAGGATACGATATTCAGAGGCATGAAAATCCCAACGAGGTGTCTGCTGGTTTGACATTCCTGTGACCACTCTGGCAGCTTGTTCTCTTCTTATTGGCACCTGGTAAAACCTGGGAGGTTTCCCTATCCTTCAACTCAACAACAATCTATTAAGTACCTGCTAGGTATCTAACACTGTGGTGTGGGGGTGAGGTGCCTCAGAGAAGAGAATACAAGAGAAATATAAGAGAGGATTCCTTCCCACAAACCATGATTGATTACAATGGGAAAATGAGAAGGAAGTAATTAAAGAATACAGTATGGTTGCATATGTTACAATAAATTATTAAACTTAACATATCCAAGAGCCAAAATCTATGGTATAGACACTAAAGCTTGATGAGTAGCTGCAGTGGGGTGGGGTCATCTCTTTCAAAAGAGTAATAGAAAGAATCTTGGTCCTTCCTTGAGCCAGAATACCTGGATTCCAGTCCCAGCTCTACTGTTTAATAGCTTTGCCTTTTAAAACAATTTATTTCACCTGCCTAGCTTTTATTCTTCTGTTTTGTTTTTGGTAGTGGAAGGAGGAGGCAATTAGGGTTAAGTGACTTGCCAGAGTCATACTGCTAATTAGTGTCTCAGGCCAGATTTGAATTCAAGTCATCCTGACTCCAGGACTGGTATTCTATCCACTGTGTCACCTGGCTGCCCTATCTCCTATTTCAAAAGTAGGGATTATCGTAGATTATGAAGGTCCTTTTAAGTCTAAGGTCTCATGTTCTATGTTCCAGGCCACTTCTGGCTCTGAGATTCCACATTGTTTATTTTAAGGTCCCTTCCAGCTCTGATGTTCTAAGGTTCACTTCGTCTCTACTGTTCTATGTTCTAAAGTCACTCTCATCTTTGACATTCTGTGGGTTGAGTTCTAAAGCCACTTCTAGTGTCAGACTCTTTTCTATCTATTCTAGCTTTTTATCGCCTCTGTTTTGTCAAGCAATCAGCAAACTTTTATTAAGCATCTACTATATGTTATTAAGCATCTACAATGTTTGAGATTACAAAGACAATATGAACTATGCCCTGCTCCCAAGACTCTTATATTCTATTAGAGGAAGTGACACACACAGAATATTTACAAAATATATGAGAGCACTGATACCTGGGTGGAGAAGACCTCCATATAAAAGATGGTATTTAGGCTGAATTTTGTAGGAAATTAGGCATTTTAAGAGAAGGAAGTGAGGAGTAAACATATTCCTGATCAGGAGGACAGCCAATTACAAGAGCATAAAAGCAGAAAATGGAGTGTCCTGTATAAGGAATATCAAGAAACTCATCATGACTGGATCATAGAGTGTGTGAAGGCAAGTGATGTGGTTATGACAACTCAAAAAGTAGGTTGAAATCAGATTGTGAATAGTTTTAAATGGCAAGTAAAAGAGTTTATATTTGTTTCCTTGCTAACTTTACATTAAATGTTCTAAGGTCCTTCCCAGCTCTGAAGTTCAGTTGTTCTGAGGTCTCTTTTAGCCCCAACATCCTATGTTCTGGTAATTCTCTCCTACTCTCCTACTTCTGACATTCCATGTCCCATGTATTGAGGTCTCTCCTAATTCTGACACTTTGAGATTTTGTGATATTGGGGAAGCCTTGATGGCTTCCAAGTTAGATCAGTGGCAAAGTGACCCCCTTAAGGACCTCAGCTGATGTACTATGGCATAAGATTCAGAACCAGGAGTGAAAACAACATGGAATGAGTTTGCATTGATATTGCTCAGGGAAGCAAGCTCTCTGTAAACATGAATCCATGGACAGGATGACAGTCATTTCAGCTCACACTCAACGCCCTGAAAGAATATAGGTAAGTTCTCTCTTGAGATCAGGACGTCAGGCAGGATTAAATTCTTGGCAAATTATCAAAGCTCCTTGACATTACAAGTCAGGACTTTCCCCACTTTGCTCATTGAAAAACAAGGTGCAGCTTTCCCCAGTGCAAAAAACAGGGGGATGACACACCTCATTAACCCTTGGTGGGGCAGAACAAGAAGAGGATACAGATCCTGGCTCAGAACTCGAAGACTTGGGGCCGTTAAAGGAGAGCTACATTCTCTAGGGAGAAAAATAGTCTTCCTTTTGCATGCAGGTGAATGAGGCAAGGTAAAGGTGAGGGAATCCACATAAAATGCCCCCGTGGTCATTCACTGCACAGTTCTCAATATACTCAGCCTCCAGTGTTCTAGTCTCCAATAACTTCAATTAGCAATCTACCCATTCTCCCATGTAGTTACTAAAATGGGAACAGAGTTCTCTAAGAGAAAAATAGTAGCAGACATTTATAAAGCTCTTTAGGATCATAGATTTAGAGCCAGAAGAGAAGTTAGAAGGAAACCCAAATCTCTCATTAAAAAGAGAAAACAATTTCAGAAAAATCAAATGGCTTGCTGACAGTCTCACAGCTGGTAAGTATCTGAGGCAAAATTTGAAACCAGAACTTCTAGTCCAGCACCCTATTTACTCCACCAGAATGCTTCTCTTAAAAATAATCTAAAATATTTTATATTCATTATCTTATTCTAATAGTTATTCTCTAAAGCAAGTAGTAAAGGTAACCCCCATTTTAAAGATGAGAAAATTAGTTTATATAGGTAGTGAGTCGAGATTTAAATCCATTTCTTACTCCAAATCTCACGTTCCTTTTACTACCAACATAGTTTCTTGGTGGTACATTTCACCCAAATTTAATCCTTCCACCAAGGAAAAAGTGGACCAAATGGATACAAATATGAATTCTTCTAAGATGAGAAGTTTGTTGGTGAGTCCTAAACAGGACTTTACAAACAAGCGAATTAAAACCTTTGTACCTTTAAGACAAAAGCTGAGAAAGAAATATCCCATTTTGTGAAATCATGAAAGATATGTAAGATCAAACATGGATTTGTTTGTCAAATTTTCAAATATTAGGACTAGCAGCCACCCCCTTGAGAAAAGGAGAATCACAGTATATCAGAGTCAGAAGTTCTCTTAGACATCTTATAGTCCAATCACATCATTTTAGAAAGAAAGCTGAGATCTGGTGAAGGAAAGTATCTTGTCCAAGGTCCCCCAGTTAGTTTTCATGACTTCCAATTCAGTGGTTTTAGGACAAATGGAAGAAAACCCCGATTTTGCATAAGCAGGTAGTGAAATCACAAAATCTGTTATTCCTGCAGGTCAAATAGACTTAATTGACACTGCATCAATATTAAGTCTTTATAGATCCACCTCTGATGCTCACTACCTGTGTGACTTTGAACAAATCATTGTTCTTCAGTTTCCTTATATGTAAAATGAGAAAATCGGACCAGATGGCCACCAAGATCTCCTCCAGCTCTACCTCTATGATCCTTTGATCTTATAAATTAATTAATCAAGTACTTCTTTATTGTTGATTGTGTTCCTAGCACTGTAAATAAGAGATTTCGACAAATCCTAGATGACAGATTCATGCTTGGGGGAAGAGCATGAAGGACTACCACAACCTCTCATACCACCCGTGATCCCTCGTGGTAACAATCTACCCCCTTAGACCTCACACAGAACTTTGTTCTGCACCTCCCCATGCATTTATGCAATAATATGTATATTATTATTCAGAAGCTCTCTGGCTTTGCCTTATTTTACCTTTCTAGAGTTTGATAAGATCATATAGTTTAAAGCTTCTCCTTTTTAGCTAATTCCATTTTAGAGATGAGGAAACGGAGGTTCATAGAGATAAAATGACTTGCCCAAGATTTTAGTCATTTTTCAGGTGGGTCTGAGGCTTCATGATCTCATTGGAGGCTTTTTAGCAAAGACACTGGAGTGTTTTGTTATTTCTTTCTCCAGCTAATTTTACAGAGGAGGAAACTGAGGCAAACAGGGTTAAGTGACTTGCCCAGAGTGACATAGCTAGTAAATGTCTGTGGTCAGATTTGGACTCAGGAAGATAAGTTTTCCTGACTCTAGACCCAGCTTTCTGTCCATTGGGTCACCTAGTTCCCCTGCCCAAGGTTATCCCCCTTCAAAATGGCAAAGCTAAGATTAGAAATGAGGTTTTTTGAAGTTGATTTCATCACTCTTTCTATTGTAGCTCTATGTGGTCAGGGGCCACATTTTATTTAATCTTTGTAGCTCTGTTACGTCCCATAAAACAATTTTGCCCATAGCAGACACTTAATATATGTTTGCTGAATTAATATTGACTATTAAAGCTATCTGTACGTATGTATCAACAACCTACCCCCCCATCACCCAGTAATACACAAATCTTGAGCTAGATTATAGGTTCAGTACCTCTTTTTATCTAAACTTTTCATCTCCTTCACTGCTTTGTACACAGTAGGCACTTTAATACATCTTTGTGAATGAATGAATGAATTGCTTACTATCAGTCAGTGATAACTCCCTGAGTAGATAATCCATTGAGAATTTCTTAAGATTTTACGCTCTTAGAAGTCAAGCCACATGACTAAGGCAGAGTTTTCCATGGGTTTCACAAACAGCGGTGTTATAATTTCTCACTTGACTCCAGTAGTTTGGAAGGAGACAGAAAACAGTCTCTCTCATTGTAGTCAGATCCTGTGAGACTTGGAGAAGAGCTATGTTGGGTAATGATTAGTTTACTTGCCATTGTTGGAACTGAGTGATGGTGTTGAAGAGGGCCCATTGATATAATTACTCAGTACAACATCACTTCTAGTGTAATGGGTTTGGGGCCTAAACCAAGTGACTCATGCAGAACTGATTACTTTTTAGAAAAGGAAAAAAAAAAAAAAAAAAAAAAAAAAACGACTGGCTGGTTGTTTATCATCAGGCTCCATTTCAGACAGCTCGCAATGTTGCAATAGCTTGATTTACAGCAGTTTTTTGAACCAGCACCAACAAATGGAGAAGAGACTTGTCCCAAGCAAGGTTCAAACCCGTTGTTATATTTTCACCTGCTCCCAGTGACACCTGTGGAGTTTGCTGACACTGCCCTTGTTTATAGTGCGGTTTGGGTTGTTTTGGGGAGGCAGCAGATGAAAAAGCTGTTGCCTCCCCTGAGCTCCTAAATTCCCCCACCCTTTGTAAAGCAGCTTCTATAATTATTTCATTCTACCAACACCACCTATTGAGCTCAAATTTTCTTTTTCTTAAATTCCTTTTCTTTCTCTTATCTCTTTCCTTCCTTCCTTCCTTCCTTCCTTCCTTCTTTCCTTCCTTCCTTCCTTCCTTCTTTCTTTCTTTCTTTCTCTTTCTTTCTTTCTTTCTTTCTTTCTTTCTTTCTTTCTTTCTTTCTTTCTTTCTTTCTTTCTTTCTTTCTTTCTTTCCTTCCTTCCTTCCTTCCTTCCTTCCTTCCTTCCTTCCTTTTTTCTTTCTTTCTATCCTTTTTTCCTTCCTTCCTTTTTCTTTCTTTCTTTTGTTCTAATCTTGAATATTAACAATATCTGTATATATGTATGATCTACCTTTCTTCCAGTCTCTTTCTTTTTTCTTTCTTCTACTCTTTCCTTTTTTCTCTTTCTTTTTATTTCTTTCACCCTTTCTCTTGTTTTTTCTTTTATCTTTCTTCTTTTTCCTCTTTTCCCTTCTCTTTCTTCTTTATTCTCTTCTCTTCACTTCTCTATCATCCTTTTTTCTTTCTTTTTTCTCATCTTTTCCTTTCATTCCCTATCTTTTCCTTTCTTTTCTTTCTTCTCTCCACTAAATTTAAAACCTTTGTACACATATGCAAAGTGTACATACCTATTTTTTGGGGGGGAGGGGAAGCTCGATTGCAACTTGCATGTATTACAGTAAGATTCCTTAGCTGAACCACTGGACAAGATTGTTTTTAAGAATTACCAGATAAACTAGGGAGTGCTGTACTGCAAGGTTTAAAATTCATTTCAGTTCAATTAAGTCCCCCAGAGCTGAAATAACAATTAAAAAAAAAAACTCGGAAAGGAAACAAGCAAATCAGAGACTGCTAGAGGGAGAAGAATCTCTCAGCTAGGATAATACCAGCTAAATATGAGGAAGTCTCAACACACTCCTCAAAGGAGGAGTTGTTTTAGTAACTTCCCCCTACATACACACTTGTTTATATACTTTTCCATGATAAATGTTATTTTCGTAGTACATCTTACTTTCTGTTTTTTGTTTTCCTCTTTTTTCTGGAGTCAGGAGCCATGATTTCAGACTAACCTAACTTACAGAAACTATTTAAAGATTCTTATTCCCCCATTCTGTGGGAAGATTTTGAGAATTTGATAAGTACTTCTCCTGCCCCAGTCCCAGACCATGATTGAGAGTCACTTCTTTGAAGTGAACAAGACTGAGAAGCAGGACTAAGCAAGGTAGGAAAATCTAGGCTGTGATACATAGCAAAGTGCAGCAGAGAATACTTTTTAATGAAATGTTTTCTAAATGGTTTTCTTTTTAATGCTAGAAAATGTCTCTCCTCATGGCTTTATTTTGTGATCAGTCTAGTTAATATATTACAGCCCCAGTGGGCCAGAACCCACAGGGGGTGCAATTTTCCATTCCTAGCAGAAATTTCACCAAAACCTCCTCCAAACTGTAGCACAATAGCCTGAAAAGGTCTGCATCATACCTGAGGCAAGCTGGGAGAAAGCTCCTCCTCCTTCTGAAACATCTGTGAATATTTTGAAGCTGCCAACGAAAACTTTGGTATAATAAAACCACAATGCTTTCCATCAAGGCTTAATATGAAAGCTAGACAGAGCGTACTAGCCAAAGTATATACTGTGAATGATCTGCACCCTTCCCAGAAAGAGACAGCTTGCTGGGATTGCAAAACGTTCAGTTGAAGTTTCTTTAGCCACTCTTGCGTGTCTGACTTTTAGAACTTATGGGATCCATGATCCTCTGTCCCAAACACTGAAGAGCAAATGGCAGTCATCCTGGGACTCATCTATCTGTAATAAAAATTGAATTAAGTGATTAATTGACAATGAACACTTTTGGTATTAGAAGGAAACCAAAGTGCCAACAGTGGGATAGGGGAATATTCTACATCCAATGTCATTATCAGCCCACAAGGTGTTAGATATATGGACCATATGAACACAAGAGGGATATAGATAGACCTTTTCTCCACTTTCCCTACTGTGTCCCCTATCCTCCAGCTCATCAAATCTGATACCCGAATAGGTGAAATAATAACAATAATATAGCAAGATGCTGATTAATATGAAAAATGAACCATTTGAAGTGATCACACCACATATTTCCATTGGGATGGAATATTGAGGCTTTCTATTGCCTTCTGACATTTCAAACTGTGGACATAACAAAATGATGTGATACTCTGAAGAGTTTAATGCTAGTTCCTGACCTAGTACTTGGAAGTCCATTCTTGGAGCTTAGTCAGATTCATTTGCTTTCTAGCCTTTCTCAAATAGTCACAAAGTCATAGGATCAATATCATTCTCTAGCCAGGGGTCCTCAAACTTTTTAAATAGGGGGCCAGTTCACTGTCCCTCAGACTGTTGGAGGGCTGGACTATAGTAAAAACAAAAACTATGTTTTGTGGGCCTTTAAATAAAGAAACTTCATAACCCTGGGTAAGGGGGTAAACGTCCTCAGCTGCCACATCTGGCCCGTGGGCCGTAGTTTGAGGATCTCTGAGTCTAAGGCTTAAAATGGTTGAGAGTAGAAAGAGCATTAGATTTGGGGTTAGAAAACTAAGGATTGAGTTTTGCCTCTAACATTTCCTAGCTGTGTAACTATAGATGAAGTTTTACCCTTTTGAACCTCTATTTCCTTCTCTGTTAAAATGGAGATACAAGTACTTGTATCACCTACCTTATGAGGAAGATGCATAATATCCAGTGTCTCCTGAATAGTCATTCATAATTAACTAATCATAAGATCTGGGGCAAGTCACTCCTTTTTAATTAAGGAGCAAACAAGTAGTTAAAAGTACTTATTATGTGTCAGGCACTGTGCTAGTTCTTCTTCTTCTTCTTTTTTTTTTTGAGGCAATTGGTGTTAAGTGACTTGCCCAGGGTCACACAGCTGGGAATGTTAAGTATCTGAGGCCAGATTTGCACTCAGATCCTCCTGACTTCAGGGCTGCCACTCTACCCACTGTGACATCTAACTGCCCTGTGCTAGTTCTTTATAAATATTACCTCATTTAAGCAGTTTGGAACTATGTCCAAAGGACTATAAAACTGTGGATACTGTTTGATCCAGCAATACCATTACTAGGTTTCTATTCCAAAGAAATTTTTTAAAAAAGAAAATAAAAGATAAAAAGACTTATTTGTACAAAAATATTTAGAGCAGCTCTTTTTGTGGTGGCAAAGAGTTGGAAATTGAAGTGATACCCATCAATTGGGGAATGTCTGACAGATAAGTTGTTGGATATGAATGTAATGGAATACTAGTGTGTTACAAGAAATGTCTAGCAGGCTGATTTCAGAGAGACTTACTCAAACTGATGCAAAGTGAAAAGAGAAGACCCAGAAAAATATATACAATAACAATATATGATGATCAGCTGGAAATGAATTAGCTATTCTCAGAAATACAATGATCTAAGATAATTCCAGAGAATTCATGATGAAAAATGTTATCTACTTAAAAAAAAACAAAACCAAAAACTGATGGACTCTAAATGCAGATTGAAGCATACTTTTTTCCATTTTTTCCATGCTTTTTTTTTCCACTTTTGATCTGTGGCTTCTTTCACAATATGATTGATATAGAAATATGTTTTACATGATTGCACATGTATACCTTATATCAAATTGTTTACTTTCTCAAGGAGCAAGATGGTGAGAAAGGGAGGGAGAACATTTGGAACTCAAGAGAACATTTGGAAAAAAAAATTTAAATGAATGTTAAAAATTATCTTTCCATATAATTTTGGGGGGATGAAATATAATTGAAAAAAACAAATATTATCTCATTTGATCCTCACAATAATCATAGGTGCTATTATAATTCTCATTTTACAAATAAGGAAACTGAAGCAGATAGAGATTAAGGAACTTCCCCAGAGCCACATAGCTAGTAAGTGTCGCCAATTTTCCCCAATCTAAACCCAGTATTCTAAGCATTATATCACCAAGATGATGATGATGATGATGATAAACAATAACAATAACTATACTATTTTAATCCCATAAAACTACAACTTTTTAAGGAACTCATGAATTTGGATGGGAAAGAAAATTATACCTTATTTCCATCTACTTCTAACTAAAATTTTGTATTACCTTCTATTAGTATTATTTTTTTTAATTGTAAGAAGGACTCTGAAGGCTTCATTAGACTGCCAGAAGGGGTCTATGATCCTCAAACAGTTTTAAGAACCGCTGGACTAAATGAACTTTGAGGTTTCTTCTAATTCTTCTAACATTTTTAACATCCCATGTCATATGTCCTTAAGGTCCTTCCAGGCTCTGACATTCCTTGTCTATGAATTCAATAAGCACATGGATAAAGTGTCTATGAGTAGGCTGAGTTTGGAGACAGTATCTGTTGAGGGAAGGAGAGAGACTTGTTCTTACCCCTGCTGTGTCCTGGGACTAATTCTCATTCTGACCAGCCTTTGATCCACCCAGCTTCTGGAATGTAGGCCACTTGTGCATGGCTCTCTCTTTCCAATTAGGCAAGGCAGGAGGAGATTCTTAGAGAACTGATGTCTTAGAGTTGTTGTTTATGGTCCTAGGGGCAGAGGGAAACCCCTAATAAACTGATATTCTGGATACTTTAGGTAGTTTGCTGAGGAGATCAAAGACCAGAACATCTCAATTTCAGATCTCTTATATCACCCTTCCCTTTTTTTTTTTTTTTTAAATTTTTTTTTTTTTTATTCCTAGCTTATTCTACTGGGATGGAATAAGATGGAGGAAAGAAAACCATTTATTCTCTTGACCTTAGCTAACAAATTAGAGGTATTCTCTCTCAGAGACAAGTTTCTTTATGAATTCTCTGTATCTTATTTATGTGTGTACAGCATTTTAGGCTTTCACATTCATTGTGACATAATAGCACCATGCCAAAGGTAATTGTGCTCAATGTTTTACAAATACTGTCTCATTTGATCTTTACAACCACCCTGTAAAGGAATTGCTATTATTATCTTCATTTTACAATTGAGGAAACTGAGGCAGAACAAAGTTAAATGACTTGCCCAGGATCACACTAAACTCAAGTCTTCCTGACTCCAGATCCAGTGCTCTGTCCACTGTGTTACTAAGCTGTATCAGGTCCTTTTCCGGACTCCTCCATTCATGTTCTTCTATCTCTGAGTGTTGGAGGTAAGACAGTACCCTCTTCACATCTCCCTGCTTCTCCTGTTGCTCTTTTGTGCACGTGTCTGATGTACTTATGTATGGCTGGGCATAGTTATGTGTTTGTTCAGTGTTTGTTGAACTGCACTCTTGCATCTGCATGTGATTCAGCTCTCTACCAGACTTTGATTTCCAGAAGGCAGAGATGCTGTTTTAACTAAGCTTTGTATCTCCCCCAGCATCTTGCACTATCCTCTTCACGCATTAAGGAGTTAGTAAATGCCTGTTATATTGGGTTGGGGGTTTAAAAAAAAATCTTCTTGAGTGGTGTTAGACGTTTTACAATAGATCACAGAAATGGCTGTGAGTTAATGACTCTCCAATCCAACCCTCTTATTTTATATTGATAATACGGAAACCCGTAGGAATTAAGTAGTTTGTCCAAGGTCACATAGCTAATAACCCTGGGCATATGAAGAGAATGCCAGTGCAACAATAAAACACTATAGAAATCTGGGCAACTATTAGGATTTATAAAGGATTTTACCCAAAATATGCCTGAAAGGATGATAGTGAAAATACTATTATCCCCATTTTACACTTAAGAAAACAGGCTTTGGGGAGTTGAAATGACTTGCCCTTGATCACACAGCTGGCATTAGAATTGGCATTTGAATTCAAGTCTCCCAAAGCCAAGTTTAATATCTTTTTTGTTCACCTTCCACAAAATCTACCTCTTTAGGCATGCAACCATTTGCCTTCAAGATTTGCCTTCAAAACTGGGATACTAATATATTGTTGATGAAGTTGTGAACTGATATAACCATTTTGAAGAGCAATTTGGAACTATGCCCAAAGGGCTATCAAAATGTGCATAGCCTTTGATCCAATCCAGCAGTGTCTCTTCTGGGTTTATATCCCAAAGAGATCTTAAAGAAGAGAAAGGGACCACATGTGCAAAAATGTTTGTGGCAGCCCTTTCTATAGTGGCAGGAAACTGGAAATTGAGTGGATGCTCATCAGTTGGAGGATGGCTGAATAAGTTTTGTTATTTGAATGTTATGAAATATTAATGTTTGATAAGAAACAATCAGCAGAATGATTTCAGAGAGGTCTGGGGAAACTTACAAGAACTGATGCTAAGTGAAGTGAATAGGACCAGGAGATCATTGTACATGGCAACAAGATTATATGATGATCAATGCTGATAGACATGGGCCTTTTCAGCAGCGAGGTGATTCAGGCCAGTTCTGATGATCTTGTGATGGAGAGAACCTTCTGCTCCCAGAGAGGACTGTGAGACTGAGTGTGGATCACAACATAGTATTTTCACTTTTTGTTGTTGTTTGCTTGAATTTTGTTTACTTTCTCATTTTTTTTTCTTTTTTGATCTGATTTTTCTTGTGCAGCATGATAATCGTGGAAATATGTATGGAAGAATTGCAGATGTTTAACATATATTGGATTACTTGCTATCTATGGGAGGGAATGGGAGAAAGGAGGGAACACAAGATTTTGCAAGGGTGAAGGTTGAAAATTATCTATACATATGTTTTGAAAATAAAAAGATTTAATAAAAAAAATTTGCCTTCAAGATGTTATAAAAGACAGAAAGATCAGTTGGTTGGCCGCATAGGCTGACCTTACTGAGGCAAATCAGTTTTTTAGCTACAAAGGTGAGTGAACTCTTGGTATGGGACATTACAACTTCTTCTCTGGGACATGTCATATGAAGAAAGCTATCACCATGGTCAAAGAAACATCCTGAGTTCCTGAGTTAGTAGTGCATGGAGTCAGAGGATTTGGGGTTAGAAGGAACTTTAGAGATTATCTAATTCAGCCCTCCCCACTCCCAATGAGGAAACAGGTCAGAGAGGTGAAGGCAGGAAAACATCCTGAGTTCCCAAGATAATAGTATTAGAGTCAAGGGGATTTAGAACTGGAAGACCTGTTGAAGATAATCAGTTTCAATCCCCATTCTGCACCAAGTTTACAGATAGGAAACCAAAGCACAAAACAAACTGACCTGCCCTTAGGAATTGTCTTGGCTGTGTAGCTGAATATCCTTGAGCTTCCATTTCATCAGATGTAAAAAGATGGGGCTCAACTAAAGGTTTGATCGGGTCTCTTTCCCCTCAAAACTGTGGCCCTATGATCCCATCTTTCTTTCTATTATGCCACCTAGTCTCATGTCGGGCCAAGATCTAGCTGGCTCTATGCAGCTGTTTAAGTGGATTCCTATATGACCCTAGGCAAGAGTCAACTCAGCTTCTGGAAGTTAGGAGCAAGCAGGTTCCCTAAAACTCTGCATGGAAGGGCAGGAAATTGGAGATTTCTCTTTGGGATCTTTTTCAAATCCCTCTATACCCCTGGTTCCTTTCTCTCTTTCCTCGTTTGTTTTCTTTTTTCTCTGTCCTTTCTTCTCCCCCCTTCTCCTTTCTCTTCTCCCTCACCCTCACTCTTCCCTTTTTTTTTCTTCCTCATTTCTCCCTCTTCCTTCTTCTTTCCTCTACTTCTCTATTCCTTCCGTCCTTCCCTTCTCTGCTCCATCATTCCTTCCTCTTTCCTTCTTCCTAACCCTTCCCTCTTCTTTCCTCTTCTTCACCTTTCCCCCTCTTTCCTCTTCTCCTTCATTCCCCATCTTCCTTTTTCCTCCCCTCCTCCCTCCTTTTCTTCCACCCTCTCTTCTCTTTCTTCCCTCCTCCCTTTTTTCCTTCACCCATCCCTCCTCCTTCTTCTTCACCCCTCCTCCCTCTCTCTTTTCCTTCATCTCCTCTCTACTTGTCCTCCCCCTCCAAACCACATCATTGTAATTAAAGTCAGCAATTTTGTTATGAGGCTAATAAAGAGCAAGTGGCTACAAGGGCTTCAGATTTAACTCAGCTCAGAATGGGCTGGAGGTGCTTGCAATAAACCTCGGCATTTTTAATGAGTTCTTTACAACTGCTAAATGATTAAACCAGAGATTGACAAGAGTAACTGGTAGCACAGAATCTTGGCACCAAATAAGACAAGGGCCCCACCCTTCCCCTCTGGCGTCCCATCTAAATCATCCCTGCGAAATACACAGAGAAACTGTCAGGAGTAATACGGTCTGTTCAATTTAATTAAGAAACTGATAAGCACTCATATATCATAGTTACCTAGGAAACATTATTTTATTTTCTCTGAGATTTGACTAAGATCTACATTGAAAACAGTCTCCTTCCAGTAACTGAAGCTAAAGATAGCAGGGAGGTCTGCCCATCAGAAATCCATTGATCCTATTGGCTGGTGGAACTGGGAACTTTTATCCCAAAATGGGAATCCTGGAAACTTGCCAAGAAACGTTGCAGTTTGCCGTTTATCATGCAATCCTAGTGGGCTTCATTGTACAAACCTAAGTTCAATGGCATGATCCAAATAAGGTGAGAAGCACAAATCTACCATTTTTCCCCATTTTTCTTGAAAGTCACTCAAAGTTTCTGTTTATGACCCAGAAATGACTGAATGGGGCAATTTCCTCTACTTCTCTGTCCCTTTCAGGGACAACCTGAGAAGCAGGCTGGACTAGTGGGAAAAACATTTAACTTAAGTCCAAAAACCTAGGATTCAGTTTTATGATATTTAATAGCAACTCATTTTTTTTGAACTCAGTTTCTTCATTTGAATTTGCTGTTTAGTCATGTCCAACTCTTTATGACTCCATTTGGGATTTTCTTGGCAAAGATACTAGAGTGATTTACCATCTCCTTCCCCAGCTTTACAGCTTTACAGACAAGGGAATTGAGGCAAACTGGGTTAAGCAATTTGTGAATTCAGAAAGCAGAGTCTGCACCCTCTTGCTGTCTTACCTTAAAGATGTTTGAAATCAAATGAGGTATCTGTGAAAATCCTTTGCAACATAAAGTACCTCATGATAGTAATATAGTATTGTGCTTAATCTTGAAGGGGATGGTGATAGAGGATTGATTCAAAAAGGTTAATGGGGACTCAAATCCTGTCAAACCTTTGGGTACTGACATGTTTGGAGGAAAAGGAAAGGATGGTAGTGAAATATAAAGTATGCTGGGGTTAAAGTCCAGAGACTTGGGTTCAGATTCCAGTTTTATGTAACCCTGAGTCAATTATTTAATCTCTCTGAAGTTCAGTGAAATAGGGATCAAGTTTGAACTATTTGTTTCATGAACTTATTCTGGGAAAAACTCTGTCAGCTATAAAATGGTACAGAGATGTGAGTTTCTATGACAGAGGATCTGGGTTTAAATCTCTGTTCTTATACTTACTGCCTATATGACAGTGGATAAGACATTGAATTACCTGGGCTTCATTTGTCTCATCATAAAATGAAGGAGTTGGACTACTTCAGAGCTTCTTAAACATTTTCCATCCTTGATCCTTTTTTCACCTGAGCAATTTTTATGGACCCTGAATATATAGCATATAAGATATGTATACAAGTCAAATATTTACTGAAAACTAATCATAATTTTGCAAATCCCACATTTAGTTATGCAGTCCCATATGGAGTCACTACCCCCAGTTTAAGAAACTTTGGACTAACTGAACTGTGAGATCTCTTCCAGCTCACAGAATCATATGATTCTATGAAAATTTTTAGACTCCTTTTGGTAATCCTATGGTGCAAAGATAGAAATTCTCTTCAGCAAAGTTCTGTAGTCATTTTTAAACTGTCAAAGTAAGCAAAACTAGTTATTCAGGCATCCAAAGAGAAAACTAAAAAGAATTCAACTAAAATGAAAATGCAACTCTAAAAAGCAATAAAGTAAAGGTTTCTTTCTTTTACTGAGGCAGCCAGGTGGCGGCATAGTGCAGAGAGCATGGGGCCTGAAGTCAGGAAGATTCATCTTCCTATGTTCAAACCTGGCCTCAGACAGGTGTGACCTTGGGCAAGTCACTTAACCTTTTCTGCCTCAGTTTCCCAGTCTGTAAAATGAGCTAGTGAAGAAAATGGCAAATCACTTCAGTACCTTTGCCTAGAAAACTCCAAATAGGGTCATGAAGAATCAGACAACAACCACTAATAAACAACCTTTATTAGGAGCTATCCCTTAAACAGATTATTACAATATTGAAAATGAGAGGTAATTTTCCCTCTTCACAATATCCTTTTTGTCAATGTCACGATAATAAACTCTGTGACTGATCTCAAACTTAACAGTAGCTTAGGTCAGGGTCTAGGACACTCTGACTTTGAGTACCTTCTCTTCTTTGAGTTTTAGTTTCCATAGCTGTAAAGTAAGATTAGACTTGATGATATCCAAATTAAAATCTACCCACATCTCAATGATTTTGTATATAGAATTGCTTTGAAAATCGTCTAGATTTTATTCTCTAAAGGGTTAGCTGTTAGAAACACTGTACATTAGGGAAATGTATTGAAAATAAAAGTCCTAGGGTAATTAAAGAAAGGGACATCTAAATGGTACAGTAGAGTTCTGGGCTTGGAGTCAAAAAGCTTGATCATCTTGAGTTCAGATCTGACCTGAGACACTTATTAGCTGTGTGACCCTGAAAAAAAATCACTTAACCCCATTTGCCTCAGTTTCCTCATCTGTAAAATGAATTAGAAAAGGAAATGGCAAACTACTCTAGTATTTATACCAAGAAAATCCCAAAAGGGTCACAAAAAGTTGTACATAATTGAAAATAAATGAACAACAAAATAAAGAAACAGTTTATTATCAAAAAAGTGTATTACTAGAACAAAAGATAGACAAGTCATTTACCGAGAGTAAGGGTTAACTAATGGATAGTCCATATGCTCCCTTGGTATTCACTCAATATCAAGAGATAGAAAGAAAAGTCCTTAATATATTTAGTAATAATCATAATGATAGTTAGCACTTATATGGCACTTTAAGATTTTCAAAGCACTTCACATGTGTTATCTCATTTTATCCTTATAATAATCCTGTGAAGTAGGTTCCATTTTGCCTATTGAAGAAATTAAGGCTGAGAGATTAAGTCACATACCCAGGGTCACAGAGCATATATGTGTCTGGTTCAAAGATCTACCTGATTCAAAGTCCATAACTCTATCCACTATGTCACTTAGCTATCTAATAATTTGCACAGTGACTGGCACATAGCTGGAGCTTATTAAATACCTATTGGTTGATTCATTGATTTTTCACTCATTGATACAAATGGATCCAAGATCTTATTATTTTGGCAATACTCTGCAAAATGTAGGTCACAATCAATTCATACCTACCCATCTTAATATATTAAAGATTTACAAAGATTTTTAAAATAAATATGTAATATTTATTTAAAAATATTATATGTAAATAATGTATACCTATAGTCATTTCATCCATGTTTACTATAGTTTTAGATTTAGTGTGAAGTTTTAGAATGGTAAGACTATTTTAACTGAAAATTTGGAAAGAACATAGCAATGGTATAGAGAAAATGTTTACCTACTGGGTTTTTTTTTTCACTCTAGTTAACAAGTTCCTCAGAATAGGTTCAGCAAGGGACCCTCCCTTCTATCATTCATGTTTTCCCAGAGGAAACTGTTTGGTATCATGGACAGAGCACTAAGCCTATATTCAAGAAGTAAAGGTTTGAAACCCCACTCCATCATTTACTAGTTATAGGACCTAGTCTTTTGACTTACCTAAAACTTATTCCACTAAGTAGCTAAGTAAGGTACTTAGTAAGTAAGTAGCTAAATAACTACTTAGCTCAGAGAGGAAAGATCTTTTTAGATTTTTCCATAGTACTTTTTTTAGTCTTTTCTTTTTATTTGAGTCTCAAGATAACTCTAATAATAACATTTATATAATTCTTAAGATTTGCAAACTTTTTCTTATTTTATCCCCACAACAATGCTGTGAGTTAAATGCTATTATTATCACCACTTAATAGATAAGAAACTTGAGGCAGACAGAAATGAAGTTACTTGTCCAAAATCACAGGGTTTGTAAATATGTCAGACTGGATTAGAATTTACAGCTTTCCTAGCTGAAGGTCTAGCTCTCTCTCTATTATGTCAACTAGCTCCTCTTTATGCCCATGCATTCATTATAGGTACCATTGCCTTCATTTTACACATGAAGAAATTGATGTTCAATGAGGTTGGATGACAAATGGTGTCAGAGATGGGATTCCAACTAAAGTCTCTCTTGGTTCTTGGTCCTTTTAATTTTGTAATTGTACAACATGGCCCTAGGCTAGGTTCCTAATACAAGTCTCAAAATTAGATCTTCTAATAATCTTATCTTCTTGCCCCATACAATAAAAGTTGGCATTTATATTGTGCTTTAAAATTCACAAAACACTTTATAGATGCCATGTTGTTCAAGTCTTACAACAGTCCTGAGGTAGATATTACATATTTCTTTTTTTTTTTTCCTGAGGCAATTGGGGTTAAGATACTTGCTCAGGGTCACACAGATAGAAAGTGTTAAGTGTCTGAGGCCAGATTTGAACTCAGGTCTTCTTGATTTCAGGGCTGGTGCTCTATCCACTGTGCCACCTAGCTGCCCCACGAGTTAGATGATACAACTTTCATCTTACAGATGGAGAAACTGAGGCTCAGAGGGATCAAATAACTTGTTATTTGAACAAGAAAGGATTCTAACAGTAATCTAATCCAAGTTTCAGATAAGGAAACTAAAGATTACAGTTTACACAGATAATGTGACAGTCAGTATTTGAATCTAGGTCATCTAACTCCAAATTCAACTACCTTTGCAAATATACCACACACAGACACACACACACACACACACACACACACACATACACACACACATCTATTAAGTGCCAGAGACCTGATTTAAACTCAGATCTTCATGGCTGCAAGTGTAGTGTACCACTTTCTCTATCATGCCTGGCTGCTTTTCCAAGTTGTAGTCATGTTGGACCTAAGGAGTGTCCACAGAGGATAATAATAAAGTCATTTCCAAAAGGGAAAAACTCAGCTTTCTTCTATAAGATAGCAAGACAAGTAGGCATATGGTGAAGATTTCTATCAATTTTAATGTTAAATACAGTGTAGGCTGGAAAAACAAGATGACTGTTTGAGGAGTACTACTTTATTTGGGGGAAGCCTTTTGTTTTTGTATTTTGCCAGACTGTGCCATTTTATTTACTGCTCACCACAAATAGAAATACCCCATTTGAATTAATTAATTAATTATAGAGGAGTTTTTGTATATTTTGATTTCTTACTCAATTGCATCACACTAGTTATTAATCTTTATAAACTAAAAATATTTATAGGACAATAGAATGTTAGAGCTTTGAAAAACCTTACAAATTATTTATTGCAGTCCCTTCATTTTCTTCATTTTTTTCTCTCTTCTCTCCTTTTTTCTCTCCTTTCCAACCTCCCTTCATTCCTTCTTCATTTCCTCCAGTCTTTATTCCACTTTCCTCCTTCCCCTTCCCTCCCTCTCTTCCTCTCTCATCCTCTCTCTCCTCTCCCTTTCTTCCTCTCTCTTCCTCTCCCCAGTCCCTCCACATTTCTTCTGTCATACAAGTGTGTTGCTTCTTAGGCAACCTGGTGGTTCCCTATGGACTTTTCCTTAAAATGATCAGTAGCATCTATTTAAAACCATCAGCAAGCATCATATGTAATGGGGATAAATTAGAACCATTCTTAATAAGATCAAGAGTGAAACATGGCTGCCCACTATCACCATTATTATTCAATATTGTATTAGAAATGTTAGCTTTGAAAAAAAAAAGAAATGTTAGCTTTGGCAATAAGAGAAGAAAAAGAGTTAAAGGAATTAGATTAGGTCACGAGGAAACCAAATTATCCCTCTTTGTAGATGATATGATGGTACACTTAGAGAACCCTGGAGAATCAACTAAAAACTACTAGAAACAATTCACAACTTAAGCAAAGTTGCAGGATGCAAAATGAATTTACACAAATCATCAGCATTTTTATATATTACCAACAAAGTCCAGCAACAAGAGATACAAACAGAAATTCCATTCAAAATAACTGTCAATAGTATAAAATATTTGGGAATCTATCTACCAAGGGAAAGTCAGGAACTATATGAACACAACTACAAAATGCTTTCCAAACAAATAAAATCAGACCTAATCAGTTGGAAAAGTATCAAGTGCTCATGGGTAGGCAGAGAAAATATAATAACAATGACAATACTACCTAAATTAATCTACTTATTTAGTGCCATACCAATCAAACTCCCAAGAAATTGTTTTACAGATCTACAAAAAAAAAAAAAAAAATGATAAAAAACAGTTCATCTGGAAAAACAAAAGGTCAAGAATTTCAAGGGAATTAATGAAAAAATATGTTAATGAAGGTGGCCTAGCTGTGACAGATCTAAAATTATATTATAAAACAGCGGTCATCAAAACCATTTGATATTAGCTAAGAAATAGAGTAGTCGATTAGTGGAATAGGTTAGGATTGCAGGACAAAATAAGTAATAACTATAGCTACCTAGTGTTTGACAAACCCAAAGGGATTTACAGGAATAAGAACTCACTATTTGACAAAAAGTGATGGGAAAATTGGAAACTAGTATGGAAGAAATTAAATTTCGACCAACCTACACCTCACACCACATACCAAGTTAAGATCTAAATGGATTCATGATTTAGACATAAAGAGTGATATTATAAGCAAATCTGTGCTTATTTGTGGAAAAGGAAGAATTTTGTATCGAAAAAAACTGGAATTCATAATTGAACACCAGATAGATAATTTGATTATATTAAGTTAAAAAGGTTTTGTACAAACAAAACTAATGCAGACTAAAATCAGAAGAGAAGCAATAAACTGGGAAATCATTTTTATATTTAAGGGTTCTGATAAAGGCTTCATTTCTAAAATATATAGAGAATTGACTCAAATTTATAAGAATCCATGCCATTCTCCACTTGATAAATGATCAAAGTATATGAACAGACAATTTTCAGATGGAAAAATCAAAACTATTTTTAATCATATGAGAAGGTGCTTTAAATCATTATTAATCAGTGAAATGCAAATTAAGACAACTGAGATATCACTATACACCTCTCAGATTGGTTAAGATGACAGTAAAGATAAGGAGGAATGTTGGATGGGATGTGGGAAAACTGGGGGGGGGACATATTAATACATTGTTGGTGGAGTTGTGAACAGATCCAACCATTCTGAAGAGCAATTTGGAACTATGATCAAAAAGTTATCAAACTGTGTATATCCTTTGATCCAGCAGTATTTCTACTGGGATTATATCCCAAAGATATTTTAAAGGAGGAAAAGGCATCCACATGTGCAAAATTGTTTGTGGCAGCCCTTTTCATAATGCAAGAAACTGGAAACTGAGTGGATGCCCATCAGTTGGAGAATGGCTGAATAAGTTATATGAATGTTATGTTATTATTGTTCTATAAGAAATGACCAACAGGATGATTATAGAGAGGCCTGGAGAGATTTATATGAACTGATGCTAAGTGAAATGAGCAGAACCAGGAGTTAATTGTACATGACAACATCAATATTATACGAAGATCAATTCTGATGAATGTGACTCCTTCCAATAATGAGATGATTGATGCCATTTCCAATGATCTTGTGATGAAGAGAGCCCTTTACACCCAGAGAGCAGACTGTGGGAACTGAATGTGGGTCACAACATAATATTTTCATTCTTTTTGTTGTTGTTTGCTTGCATTTTGTTTTCTTACTCATTTACTTTCTTTTTTTGACCTGATTTCTCTTGTGCAACAAGAGAATTATATAAATGTTTATACATATTGTAGTTAACATATATTTTATCATGTTTAACATATATTGAAATGCTTGCCATCTAGGGGAGGGGGTGGAGGGAAGGAGGAGAAAATCTGAAACATAAGGCTATGCAAGGGTCAATGTTGTCAAATTATCCATGCATATGTTTTGAAAATAAAAAGCTTTATAAAAAAAAAGAAATCATTCAGTGCAAGGTCTTCATTTTATAGTTGAGAAAACTGAGCCCCAGAAAGATAAATTGCAGAGCTGGCATTTGAATCTATCTTCCCTGACAACAAAACCAACACTCTTTCCAAGGGAAGTGATGTATCCAGGTCTCAAGAAGTTTAGCCATGTCCTTTGACTAATAGGCAAGTGCTCTTTCTATTATACTATTCATTAGGTTACCCACATTCATTAATTTAGAGGTTTATTGTTACAGTAATTTATTAATTACTGAATTAAACCAGTTTGTGTGAGTAGATTACAACCCCAGTTGTATGCAACTACTTTTGAGTAGACTATGCAACAACTTTTAAATTTATTTTAAAAATATTTTTATTTGTTTTTACTGATTTCTTTTTACAATATATATTTTCCCCATATTCTTCCTCCTCTCCCTCCCAGAAAACTATCCCATATAACAAACAGAATTCTTTTTTAAAGACAAAGAGGAAAAAAATTGGCAAAACTAATTAACACATTGAAGAACAAAGATGATTAAAGAAGTCTGAAAATAGGCACAATATACACTTGCATATATGTTACTTCATTTCCCGCTTCAGTTTGGAAATTTTAAGCTGAAGTAGGAGTTCAAAGCCAATTGCCCTGGTACCAATGTGATAAGCCTTAAGAAGAAGGGAACTACTAGGCTGCCTAAGGTGCAGCAAACTTCTGTGACAGATGGAGGAAGAGAAGAAGGGGGAAGGACTGGAGAGAGGAAGTGAGAGGGAGAAAAGGAGATGAGAGAAAAAGAGAGAGGGAGGAAGGGGAAAAGAGAGAGAGAGAAACTGAAGAAAGAGAGAGAGAGAAGAG